>NC_052507.1:19393853-19576295 GCF_014356525.2 Nilaparvata lugens
CTGCTGAAATGGCCAGGCTGAAAAAAGAGGTAATCTAGCCTATTTATTTTTCTATAGACAAATAATTTCCAATTATAAACCTGAAGAAAACCTTTCGCAAAGCTCCTATTAATTATTTCAACTGATACTAATTCTATAGATAATCTGTTTTGATTATGTAGTATGTGAAGAATGTTGTGACACTGTCCTTCAACTGCATTTAGATGAATAGATGTTAGTAGATGTGATAGAAATTATTTCAACTGCGTTTAGATGATCACTGTACATATACAGCCATTTATCATTGAACTATTGTGAGAGAAAATATCAGGCGAATACTTAACTATTTCTCTCCAGAATCTTTTTAGATCAAGCATTTCGAAATAGGATTAGCTCCACTTTTTACTTTGTATCACAATTGTGTCACATTTGAAGCTTGAAATTATTCTTTGAAGTCGACTGTTATAGAACACATTACTAGCACATGTGGCAAACCCAACCTAACTTGGGGTGAAATTGGATAGGAGCCTAACATTTAAAATCTACTGTGAGAGCACAAAGAAAAAGGTGAATGCCAGAAATGCACTCCTGTACAAACTGGTATACTCTGTCTGGGGTGCTGAACTGTTGTAGAATTATTTTCACCAAAAGAAAAGCTCATTGATGTAAATTGAATTATCTTGGTTGAAATATCGATAAGATATTATCATGTTTAGGCCTACTTATGATTAATGTTTGTTTGCAGGTGGAACGACTCCAACTTCAATTGTTAGAAAACGGAGGCGAGAGAGCGATCATGCAATCGACTTGCCCACCAGAGCACCAGCAGCTTCTTGAAGAAAACACATTCCTGAACATGAAGCTGAAGAAAATGACTGAAACCATGTCTGAGTTGGTCTCTCATAGCACAAATCAATTCGAAAGAGTTCTTATGGTAAGAATCCTCTTTTCTGATTTGTGTCATAAATGTACAGTCAGAAAATATTAGAAGTAAAGTAGAATTAATAAAGCAGCAACAAAAATTGAGACGCTTTTAATGATACGTGAATCACTTTCTTGATGTTTGTAATTAAACATACTGTATGAATTTCTGTGTGTCTTCATTTCTTCTAGTTCTAAGGTAGCCTATTAAGTTTTCTATCAAATTCAATGTTGTGTTTTTTGTTTTTAGGAAGAGAAAACGAGAGAAAAATTGACTAGTGAGCTTGATCAGTTGAGCTCCAAGTTCAGTCAGACTGTGGAAACGTTGAACCAAACCAAGGACTTGACAAATTTGGAGCCTTTGATTGATATACAGAAGAAAATAGAAGAGCTACAGGTATTTAATGTAGAATAACTTGTATTTTAATAGCATATTTACACACATCTTTTTGGTAAATTGTCTCATGATCGGGATATTCTATTAAAACAAAAACCTAGTCATTTCTAGATATATTTGGAAATCAGATGAATCACTTGGATCTAACGAAAATTGTATGAATGCCTTTCAAGTGATTCCAATTCAGAGAATTATCCATTTGATATTTTACTCTTGATGTGCTTGATTTACATTAAAAAATTGTTGATTACTTCCCAGCTAGTTTGCTTGGTAGTGCAATTCAAATTCAAAATTGTTATTGTGCATAAACTGAGCATTCTACAATCTTTTATTCGCCGTTCATTTCATTTTTTGATGATATAGAAGATCGTAATCTCGTATGCGATTTCACTTTCAGAAACCTATATATTGAATAAAAATTATCATTCCTTTTGAATCTTTCCATCTTCAAAAATTTTCTCCAATAAATTTAATCAATAAAATCGATAATGCTGAAAAAGCAAAGCAAATTTTTATCCAGTGACCAAAAGTGTTTATAGTTCATGAAACTATCCTTTTCCACTACAGGCCGAGTTCAAAAAGAGTGAAGATGAAATGCTGACTCATCAAATGGATTCGGACCAATCGACATCTGCTGAAACGCCTCCCGTGAATCGGCATCTGAATATTGATCAAAATGAGAAGCCAACTCCTGGAACTCCGAAGGAAGATACAAGGTCGATTGAAAGCCATGTTTTAGAACAGGCTGAACGCAGCAAACAACTTCAGGTAAGAGAATTTATTTTTCTTCTACTTGATGCATTGTTCATTGTAGTCCGACCTCTGTATTCCACTATTCTTTCAAAAGGAATGAATAATCTTGTCTTTTTATTTCCTCTCATATCACTTGCACTCACGTTCTTTTGAATCGTGGTTCATATCCGAATTCTCTGACTTGATGTTTTCCTGTTATATAGAGTCTGTCACGTGAAACGGACGTTCAAATACATACATGTTAACATTTCATAATAGATAAAGTATAAAATCATTCTATTAATACCTTAGATATAATTCGATAATGGAAATAACATTTAAAACAAAAGAAAAAAACAAATTAAATACACTATTGGCATCACCCAGCAAATGAAAAATCCTGTCCGCTGAGTGAGAGCATCAATTCAAAACAAAATCAAGCTAATATGAAGAAAGAAGAAAATAAAGGAGTTAATGAATGGAACTACACTAATAGTAGTACAGTGTATACAGTACGGAGAACAAAGTTGTTTTCGGGATAATCAATTTGTTAATACAGAGGTTCAACACTTATAGGTAACCATGCTCTAGGATTTGAGAGGCTTAATGCGTGTTTACTACTTCTAATAGGGATGTGAGGCCAGACTTCAGGCGTTTGAAATGTGGACCTACCGGCGTATGCTTCGTATATCTTGGACAGATAGAGTCACATAGTCAAAAAAACAACAGCTGTTGTAGCTATGGTGAAATTGAAGAAGTTTTGGGCAATAGCCTGTTTTTTCTTTTCCGACTATTGTATTGTTCGCTCTATCTAATAAATAAATAAATAAATGCGGAAGTTCTCAGACGTATGGGTAAACAACTAAATATTGTGCGTGACATTAAGATCAGGAAGTTGAAATACTTTGGGCACATTATGAGAGGACCTAAGTATGTAATTTTGCACCTCATAATACAAGGTAAACTTGTTGGTAAGCGTTCAGTGGGACGTAGAAGAATGTCTTTGTTGAGAAACCTGAGGGAGGCATTCAACTGCTCGTCAAAGGACCTCTTCCGAGCCGTAGTAAACAAAGTGAGAATTACCATGATGGTAGCCAACCTCCGTAATGGAGAAGGTACCTAAAGAAGAAAAGAACTACTTCTACTGTGTGTTATATTAATATTAATCTCTTTTCTTATTAGCTTTTGATGAAGGATCTGGCGTACAAAGAGGAATTGGCGAAAAAACTATTAGCTTCCTCCACATCAATGAATGAAACGAGTGGTGGCTGCGAGGCCCATATAAAGGAAATGAAAGATCAAATTTCCGAATTGCAGCATGAGAAAGATGAACTTGTCGAGCAGATTAAAAGCTTGCAGCACAATAATGCTTCCAGCAAGTGAGTAAACTTTCACTTTCAGTCTTACTTATTCACTCATTTTCCGCACATTTTTATTCAACAGTATCTCCACTGAAAAATATCCACGATTTTATGAATATAAAACTCAATTATAATTGAGTTATCAGATGAGTATTCAAATTATAATTTAATCAAAATAGATACTTAAATATGAACATTATGTGAAAATTTTGAAAATATAAATAATGTGACATTAATCACTCACAGACAATTGGATTTAAAATATAATTTTATCCAAAATAGATACTTGAATATGAACATTATGTAAAAATTTAAAAATATAAATAATGTGACATTAATCATTCATAGATAATCGGATTTCAAATATATAATAGTCATGTAACCATGGAAGTGATCTTGATGAGTCTTTTGAAATAATTATTTGATGTATCAAGTTACAATAAAATCGCTCTTAAAACGTTTTAATTCAATGGCCTGTTTGTAAAAAATGCCTAATTTACCATTTAGTAACACTAATATCGAGATTTTGGAGTTGATTTGTTTGAAAATCTTGGCCAGTGAAAACTTCCAATTACTGAATCATTTCAACACTATTCTCAACCTTGAATTATTTTTCAGAATAGCTGAGCAACGTAGAAAACGACTCCAGGAACTTGAGCAGAAGATTAATGCCCTCAATAAGAAAGTTGTTGAACAAGCACGAGTGATCAAAATGAAAGAAAAGTCTGACTTGAAAATTAACAACCTGAACAGCGAGATCCTTGTAAGTAATACGTTTTGACTGCTTTGAACATAAGTTTCAATGTTCTTTAATTTTATTTACACTTGAAAATGACCCATTGAAGAGTTGAAAGTAGTAGTGTTGCAATAGGTAACATAAAGGGGTACTTGATAATTTTTTCATTGTTTTAATAACCAATAGCTCTAAAAAGAAGAGTGAATATTGAAATGGTTAATCAATTAATCATATATTATTGAAGGTGTCTGTGAATTGTATATTACGTCACGAGGCTGGAAAGTGTGTGTTTACGGTAAAACTATAATAGTTCCCAGGCGATGCTTGCTAGACTGGAATATGAGAGTACGGCACCGTAAATTCACATTCCTCAGTGAGTCACATACAGTACAGTATTCTTCGCCACAAGACCGTAACTTTACTTTTTTGGCATCACTAAATGATTAAATAAACAATAATCTATTGGATGATTACATTTAATGAAATTTCATTTTAATAATATTAAGGCTCATAATTACTAATCATTAACAAAGATAAAAGATAGCATAAGAATAAGATGATATCCCATGGTATATGGCGTGTATATTCCAAATTTCACTGTTATGTCAAGCCGATGTAGTTATTCGATGTAGAACTACCATGCAGTTATTTTTCGTGAAGTTATTGGCCGAGGGAAGTGAGGTCTAAGATTCAAGTCGACGGTTTGGCATTTCTCTTAATGTTTAAATGTTCATATATTGCGCATTTACGGCGAAACGCGGTAATAGATTTTCATGAAATTTGACAGGTATTTTCCTTTTTTATTGCGCGTCGACGTATATACAAGTTTTTTTGGAAATTTTGCATTTCAAGGATAATATAAAAGGAAAAAGGAGCCTCCTACATACGTCAATATTAGAGTAAAAATCAGACTATAGAATTATTCATCATAAATCAGCTGTCTAGTAGACTATAATACTATCCGTTCAAAAACATCGAACATCTTGAAAATGTATCTTTCCATCAACGTTAGTAGACAGTTGACTATAATATTACCCGTTCAAAAACATCGAACATCTTTAAAATGTATCTTTCCATCAACGTTGTAGACAGTTGCAGCCAGACCTGATAACAGCGCTCACACTCACATTCCGGGACAACACGTCACGGTACGATAGGGCAGAAAGCTCTATGTTTATTTAGGATTTTTTTATAATTCCAGACATTTTAAATTGATAAATTATTTATTAATTTTTGAGAAAACATAACAACAGGTCAATGTAACTTTCTGAGAGCGAGGTCTACTGTTCACAGAACTACTAGTGTAGTAATCTCTCATCATTCATACACTCACCCAGCCAAGACAGTAATAATCAACAGTAATCAGCTTGACATAACAGTGGAATTTAAGCATAAACGTCCAATACCATAGGATAGCTTCCTATGCAATGTTTTCTCTATGTTTTCACATATTAGTTAGATGAGAGATAGTAATACAAATGAATGCCAGACGAATGGGACTGGTGCACGATCGCAGTCTATTTGTCTTCAAACTTTTATTTTACAACTATATCTTTGTCTACAATTAATCGAGTTTTCTCACAACAAAAAATACATCACATTTGTGTTGTCGATTTGTGCAGGCGATGAAACAGGCGAAAGTGCGTTTGATCCAGCAAATGAAACAGGAGGGCGACCGGTACCGAACGTACAAGGCGGCCAGGGAGCGTGAACTGTGCCAGCTGCGGGAGCAGGAGCGCAGACGTCAAAACCAAATGATCAGGATGGAGAATCTGCACAACAAGCAGCAGAATGTGTTGAAGCGCAAAGTGGAGGAAGCAGCCGCGGTGAATAAGCGGCTAAAGGACGCACTCGCCATGAAGACGGCCGCCAAGCAGCGGCAGCTAGACAACGGCAAGGAGCGAAGTGTCTCCGCATGGATCGACCAGGAGCTCGAAGTCGTCATCAGCACGGCCGAGGCCGAGAGGACGCTCAAGAATCTCATCACTGACAGAGAGTCGTTGAGCAAGACTTTGTCCGAGCTCAAGGTTAGTGCGACACTCAATCATTTCAGTCAGTCACCGCATTTAACATAACAGTGCCACTGGCTTAAGCACTAAACTGTTCCAATTATAATTTATACGACAGTTCAAATGTAATCAGGTTTTTGTTACTTTCACATTTTTAATTACACTGCAATTTAAATATCCAATACGAACAAATAACACAGATTACTTACTTACTCCTCAGCTCTACTGGTCTTTACAACCCTTGGCCTCCCTCACATAGCCTCTCCAATTTATTCCAAACTAATAGCTGAAATTGGGTTTCCACTGTTTCTCCGATAAATTTGTTAGTAGTCTTATATGCATGGGTATCTTTTTTACTTAGTGTCCCATATCTCATTAAATGAGGTAATGTCTACACTACTTGAGGTCTTTTAATCATAATATAATTGAAACTATTTCTTCAAGAATTCAAGGTTGCATCACGATCAATTCAAAAGGGAAGGCGTATTAATCCTCCACTAAATCATTATGTTTTGCTTTATCTTTGTAGAAGTGATACACTACTGACTGTCTGTGCTTCTTTGGGCCAAACCACATGAGTCGTTTTTCAGACACGTCGGCAGGACAGGAAGCTCTGTCTTATTCTTATCAGCATCAAATTTCACATGACTACTACAGCCACTTTATTATTATTACTATCAGCGTCAAATTATGATTAATTGAAATACATTTATGTTGAAATGGATTAATATTGTTGAAATTGATACAGGTTTCCTGTAGTACTCAGCTTGATCTCAAATATGAAAATTATTTGTGATTTCAGAAAAATCTGCTGAAGGCTGACTTGGATCCAATGGAGAAGAAAGTCATAGAGAAAGAAATAGAAAACCTCACTAATGACATTGATCTACGAAGTACGCAGATCGCTGACATGCAGCAGAAAATAATGGATTCAAATGAAGGTGCTGCTTTTACCTTTTGAAAAAAAACTAAAAATGTTGATTTGTTTTGTATTACAAATAGAAGCTAAATCAGAATTTGACTCGATCTAAATCCACATATAAACTTGAAAGGTTGACAAAGCGGCCAGAATGCAACACAAATAACAAAAATGTTCTGATATATTTTGCTCCAGATCGGAGCTTTTGAACATCCTTATCACAGCATATATAATAATGATATAACATATTGTATAATAAAGTAATAGTAGCTCCAGTATTATAGTGTTTCAGAATTTTGGTTAGGTATGCTTAAAAATTACTACTTGCTTATTGCTTGAAACTCAACAAATGAGTTTTTGTAATTACGTTTGTGTTTCACATTTTCAGAGAATAAATCGAAAAGTAACTTCGATCAACTTCATACCATGGGTGAGGCAAAATGTGCCATTAAACACCTCTTCACCCTAGCTGCTGAAGCTAAGAAAGAGTCTGCCTGCAAACTTTCCGTCTTTAACGAGTTGAAGGTAATAAATGCTAAACTATAATTAAAAACTGTATCCTTTGCTGGAACTCGAAAATACAGTGAATAATCGATGTTAATATGCGTGGATACAATTAATACAATTGGCCTTTTGCTCAGACATTTCTTTGCGCATTGTTAATTCAACATATAACCTATAGGTCTTGGATGTTGTACTTAATTTTCTTGAAAAAATCATCGATGAACTATAGGAAGAAGTAAAACATTTTGTTAACTGTATGTTAACATTTTAAAAGTCAAGATTCTCAAATTTATTCTCCCATTAACCTGAACGGATTCTTCTTAGTATAGATCTTTCAAGGAATTTTAATGCATTTTCGTCAAGTTTCCGCCGCATATGTTGCTACAGGACGCACCAATGTTTAATATATCGTTATCTTGGTGATCCTGCCGACCAACTTACTTTTGAATAATCTGACATTGGCATAGTAGGCCTTATTAGCTGCTTGAATTCTTTCTTTTATAAAAGCATTATTACCTTTGGCATTTATTGGGCATTCTGGATACTTGAAGTTCTCTAAACCTGCAAACTTTTCGTTATTCACGTAGATATTTCTTGGTACTCTGGACTTGACTGCTGACACACACAAATATTTACTTTTGTTCTCACACACATTATTTCAACTATATCAATATTATTGATTTGATTAATTTATAGTACATTAGATCATTATTATTATTATTGATTTTCATGAATAAAATACTTTAACTATTTTTAATTTGTTCTGCTTTCAGGAAGCTAACGATATAGCTCAGAAGAAATTGAACCTGTGCAATAAACAGATAGAGGACTTGATTTCAATGCATCAGAAACAACTTCACGAATTAGAAACAGAAAACGAAGAGAAGGTAAATTCAACGAAAAATGTTTGTAACCTCAGTTCAAAACTCGTGTACAGTATATGATAATTTTTATTACTGATTGAATAATAATTGTCGTGGATCTTGATTATAGTGTGATCACATCGGTATTATTTAGTATTCATTGATTTCTATATTTAATGACATATTATTTTAGGGGGGTGTTAATTTTTGTTAGATTTAATATTTATTTATTTCGTATATCATTCATAATCAAATGGGTTTAATTGCATTTGATGCATTTTGGTAAATTTTAATATTTTGAAGGATATGCCCTTTCATATTTGGTAGTTGAAATAAATTGTTGTAGACAAACTTTATGTAATGCCTATGAATAACAAATTGCATTTGATGTATTTTGGGAAATTTTAATATTTTGAGGGAAATGTCCTTTCTTATTTGGTAGTTGAAATAAATTGTGGTAGACTAACTTTATATAATACCCATGAATAACAACCCGGATCCAATAACCCAAATTAGTTGGCTGTTTTACGATTTATTTACTAGTTTATAGATGTGATGTTTGTTCATTTTTCTCTTTATGTCTTTGTTCATTGTAATATTGTGTGTTTGCCAGGTGTATCTGCTGCTCAGACAGCTGAATGAGAAAGACAAGAACGTGAGCACTTGTTCATCGACGGATGAGCAGCTGCTGGAGAGGATGAAGATACAGAATGCTGAGCTCGAAAAGTTGGATGATCTCAGACAAGAGGTGGAGACTTTGAGAGAAAAGTGCTCTTCGCTGACAGCCCAGTTGGAAGCATCCAAGTCTCAAAAGCCCAGAAACAAAGTAATTATATCATAATTGTGTTACTCTTTCATTTTATTGCCTGATAATATAATTATTGTTCAATATTTAATTCCTCGCGAAATACACCTTACGGTACTCTATAAGTCTACATAATATGATATTACAATTCTATTATATATTTCAATGCATAAATTAGTTAAAACATTTTTTTTAATTAAAATTTTCCGGGTACATCTGATCACTGGTTTTGCTTACTTAGGCTGACGTTTTGTAACTTACGACATCTTTATCGTGTGGATTTCGACGTCATGCTCTGAAGTTCTAGTCTCTAAAAGCGACGAAACGTCGGTTTCAAGTAAATATAACCAGTGATCAGATGTGCCTAGAAATTCTTATTCAAAAAATAATAAAATATATCTATCCGGAAATGACTCAAATGTAATGTTTTAATCTATATAATATTGGATTCAAGTTTTTTTCTGCAGCCTTTGTTCTATGTGAGTGAATGGTAGATTTCTAAGTATAGGTATTAGAACCTAAATTTTCCCTGTTTCCAGTGATTTGTCAAGTGTAGTATAAGTTTCTAATTTAGAGCTTCTGAATTCAAAATTTCTATTTTCTTCATTCTGGACTCAAATTCTTGGAAGTGAAGATATAACCTATCTTATAAAATTTTACTATTTACAAAATTTGTGAGAGAACCAGTTTTGGGCTGTTCTCGCCCAGTCATATCTATATTATGATTTGTAATTGTATTGATACAACTTTCAATTGTATTTTACAGTCATTCACGATATCTAGGCGGGATGTAGAGTCTTCACAAGTTGTTTACAAAGGCCTCCCGGAGGATGATGAGGAAGAGGAAGAAAGTGATGATGAAGGAGACGATCCTGATTGGAGGAATACTCCCATCATGAAACGATTACGGGCGTTAAAGGTAATATTAAACTTATATTACTGTTTGTAGTAAAGCAATCAAAACATTTTATGGTTTTAATATGGACACGACATTGAACTGGAATAGTAATATTGATAGATTCACATGAAACTTTATCTGTACCTGAGAGTATAAGGCATTTGTCACTACATTTATTTCTAGAACAATTAAAACGTCATGTTGTTTAAAGTTGAAACCTTATTATGAAGTAAAATAATTTTATGAAAATGTTAACACTTACAGTAATTTAATCTAGTCCATTATGATATATTCAATGATTCTGTGATTTTGTAACTATTTACTGATTTGAATGTTGTTGAATTTTGACTGTTTTAATACTCTTGACGATCTTAAGACGCTTCTAAAATAAAATGATTTGATTTGATTACACTTGCAAAATGTTGTGTCTTATACTTGATAAAGATAGGACACATTACTATGAAATTGCTACATTATTTTTGAACTTGAAAAAAAGTTTAACTGAAACTTCAACTCAAAAATAGTTCATTCATTACTACATTATTATATTACCATATAATGTCGGTTGATCTTATTTATTAGTAATTAATGATTACCCTTGCAAAATGTTGTCAAAAATCACCACATCCATAGCGACCGTGGTTTAGTTGTTTTTACTTGGTTAGTCCATTAGACTATATTGAATTTGTATTATTGCTCTTTTGTTTTTTTATACCTTTTTCCGTGTTTTTCAGTCGAAAGTGAAGACTGAAATAAAAGGAGTGCCAATGAAAAGAGGGAGCGACGGCGTGCCGCGATGTGGATGCTCCTCAGACTGTCAGCGACGCAACTGCGGCTGTCGCAAGGCCGGCAACCTCTGCTCCGAGCACTGCAAGTGCGATCAAAACCTCTGCAAAAATATGAGCCGGGTGAGTCAGAACGTTCTGCTTCCCATTCCTTTTTTTTCGAGCTAAAAACCTTCATTTACTTCGACTATAGTCTGCATATTTGATAGTAGGATTAATCAAATAGGGTGCAACTGTTGGCAGAGATAATCGTACAGCAGTAAAGAATTTACTTCTTAGATTTTGCTTCCCCCGATTTGATTTGATTTCTTCTCTTTTACGAGCTAGAAACATTCATTTTTCATTTACTTGAGTCTGCGATCATTGTAGTAGGATTAAACAAATAGGGTGCAACTGTTGGCAGAGGTTATAGTACAGCAGTGGAGAATTCAATATTTAAAAACATTTCGTTCAACTTTATGAAGTCAAGACTTGCTCAACCAATTAATTATACAGTAGATGACACAGATCCCAACTCGAATTTTTGTATGATTTCTGCTTTTTGACGATACTTTCATGTTTACAGTAGTTAGTTATTCACACAGAGGTGGTATAATATAATATATACGTCTATTGCGTATGATCATAGAGAAACAATAGCGTAAGTAGATCACCCATGGTATAGGGCGATTATGTCGCAACTTTTACTGTTATCTCAAGCCGATTACTGTCGATTATTGTCGATTTTTAATGTTTTGACCGGGTGAGAGTGTTATGAACGGCACAATATGAGAGACTACCAGCGTCACACAGCTTCATGGGAAAGAACTACGTGGACTATCGGCTTGAGATAACAGTAAAAGTTGCGACATAAACGCCCTATACCATGGGATATCTACTTATGCTATTGTTTCTCTATGGTATGACTTTGAGAGTTGTGGCTTTTGTTTAGACTATGCGCCAAATTAAGCGTTCAACACAACTATTTGGCAAGTTCGAGAATGTAGCAAAAGCGTAAAGTGTTAATTGTTAATGTATATTATGTTAATAATTCAAAACAGTATTATTCAAAAATATTTTTAAAGGTTAACAATTATTGGCAACTTCTAATTTGGAATGTCCTTGACATCCGACAGGTGAGCTCACGAGCAAATTCAATCAAGAGTGGTGTAGAATCTGAGAAGAGAATGGACTGTACAATGTAGTGTTATGTAATGAAAATTTTGTTTTTAGCAATAATGATAATAAATACTGTGATACGTTCAAAGTCTTGGTATTTATTGTAGAAATTCAGAGTATAAGTCATTCTTTGCTAATACAGTATTTTGTAGGCGTCTGCAAGAGAATAGTTCCAAACCTGTCTGAGTCAGTGACAAAGCAATCTTGCTATTTCACTTACAAAATTCCCTTAATAAATGCCGAGTGTTAGTTGAAAAATAATACCATAGTACCCTTTTAAAAAAAAATCATATAAAATACAATAACAACTAGTTATCATTGTATTTTATATGAAAAAGTTTAAAAAAGCTACTTTGGAATTATTTTTCAACTAACAAATAAAGTAGCCCTAATTAAATACATTATTAGGAAATGCCGAGTGACTTGGTTGGCTCAGGTCTGGTGTCTGAGTTTTCAGGTCGATTTTCTCTACCACTAATTCCGCTAAGATCTGTGATGTGACAGAATAGTGTGATGGATTCTGCAGAGTTCCCATAGATAATCGAAGAAGAAAGGGTCAAGTGATTGACAGTTGGACAAAGAGGTGTGGGGGCGGAAGAATTTGCAATAATGGAGTCATTGTCTTCCCACACCTATTGTTAGACTGTTAGAATAGGCTCTTTTCGATCAAATAATAGCACTTAAGAACCTAATCGATTCTTAATATTTTCGCTTTATAATTGGATTGAATTGAATTTTTATTCTCAATAATACGCTTTACATAAAATACAAGTGCAAAACAAAAGTATACTGTAGAAAAAAACACATTCTTATGATAAAGTAATAATAAGTAGCCTAATGAGTAGTGTATTAAGATGAAAGTATACACACCAGCAGATAACATAAAACTATTTTTATAGTATGAATAGAAATAATAGGTTTAAAAAAGGAAAAAGGTGTGAATGGATGATCCGTACATAGTGTTCAAAGATAATGTTGAGGTGAAATTCATCTTGGAGATAGTAAGTCGCGTTTGGTTAGGAATTTTTGGGAAATAATTTGGAAAGATTTTTCAAAACTTCTGGAGTGAGAGATAAGACACATTTTGAGTTTACTCTTAATCTAACTTTTGCTATTGATAAAATGAAATAAAAATAGTAGTTTTTTTGAAATTGATGTTATTGCTGAAGGCTATGGATTCAAGTCAAAAGCTATAACATTATTCCTAGATTTTATAGGTGCCAACAACATAATTTTTTTCGGAAGAGTGTGCAAATAGGTTTGGGACATCTAGCATGAAAGTCTGTCGTTTGTTTAGTTTGGCGGATGGCAGTAAAAGGCTGACAGTAGTCAATTATCCCACCTCTGTTTCCTCTGATATTGAAGAAAAAAGTCATAAACTTGAATACATACATGAATCTAACAGGGGGGATTCAGCTAAACCCTTTCACCTATCCCTAAGCCTAAGCCTAACCCTAGCTTATTCACTTATCACCTATATAGAAGGAGACACTTTGAAAGTGACGTAATAAAAAGCACTGGCTACCATTAACTTTCCATCTCTACATTCCCTTTCTATAAGTCGAATAATTTTTAATGAACCCTAGCATATATATCACGTATAGCTATGTACAGACTTACGCGCCTAAAACACGCCAGACTTTTCATCAGCTGATGATATATACTCATTATTACATTGTACAATAATAATTATACATTATAAACGTATAATAAGCATAGCAGCAAATTGCTACTTAAAAGCGTATGGCCTGTGTTCGATTATGTACACAAAGAAATTTGTGCTTGAGGTATTTGTTCCATACTTGCGAATTCTTGCAGATTCGATACTGAATTTAAGTAGGCTTTAACATATCAATAATAAAAAGTTAAATTATTCTATTTCACTTTAATCTGATTTAATTATTTTGTGTTGCAGAGTGGAAATACGAGCAGCAATAGCGACGAGAGTATGGAGAATAAAGAAAATAGCTTAGAAGATAACAATTCCAGTATTATTGATGTCAAATGTAATGATAGCGCAGTATTTAAAAAACCAAGGTGAGTAGACATAAGAAGAATGTAAGAAATGCTTGCCAGAAACATCAAACCAAAGTGACAGTTTTAGATTGATAATAAAACTTGAAACGATTCATGAGAAAATTCTCCCCTGTCATAAACGAAACAGTGGCAGTGAAGAACCGGCAGTGGAAATATGAAAATTGGTAACTCTGTCATCCTATCATTTCTACTGACTTATATAATTATCATTAATATTATATTTAATATTTATTAACTTATTTATTAAATTATCTTATTATTAATATTTAGTAACTAAATCTAGACAATAATATTATGTACTTGAAATATTGATGAACTATTTTCACTTTTAACTATAACTGACATAAACGAGCAATTTCGTTTGAATGATAACTGACATAAACTAGCAACTTTAATGAACTAGTGCGATGATTTTCTTGAACAAATTCAACAATTCATTGTTAAAAATATATTATAATAACCTCAATTTCCATTTTGTTACAGGGTTTTATCTCCTCTTCAATGATACTCATTGAGCTCATGAATAGAAATGAGTTAATCCATTTGAAATGGCGATTCTCAAGACAATAGACTCAAGACTGATGGAGACGTATCTTTTGAAAAGCCGTATGCCCTGTGTGTTCAGCACTATGATTGGCACCGCCGAATTCGCATTTACTTCAATGACAAGCCGTCCGCATTTACTTATACGTCGACAACTTCCTGTTGGCTTTGTCAAACACATAGTGTGGATGTGATCATAAAATTTTGTAAATTTTAATATATCTTGTTACTGATGTGTTTTATCAAACTCTATCATTGATATTTTCTTGATAATTAGAATGGTTAGAATATTTCAGATGTAGATATACTTTTTTATACATTATTACTTATAGGACCGTTTAGTAATTTTAATCTATGAAATTGCATTTTTCGTGTAAAAAATAGCTTTACTAGGAATAATCTTTTTTTACTTTCGATGACTCATACAGATAAGTGTTAAATTGTGATGTCTTCTTTGTAAATTCCCACACGAAGACAGTTTTCGACCTAACCATGGAGGTGACAACTCTTTTGAAAAATAGCAGCTGTTGTATATTTTTGGTTATATCTTAACAGTTAGGCTCAACTCACACTTACGCGACTCAGGAGGAGAAGAGACTCGATTTTAGTCGAGAGCATGACTGTGTTTCCAAATGGTGACACTCAGACCAGTCGATTCTAGTCTCCGCGACGTCACCATTATTGATAACACATGCTCTCGACTAAAGTCGAGTCTCTTCTCCATCTGAGTCGCGTAAATGTGAGTTGAGCCTTACAGTACTCTCTGAAATGTCAGCTATTTTGAACGCGTAGTATTTTTGTGTTATGTGTATTATTTTATTTTTTAGTTATGTGTATTATGTTTATTTATTTTAAGAAATTGTCAATGTATTGGCTCTGCGAGTTTTCAGGAATCTTAATTCAAATCGTGATTGCAGTGCCTCCTTCTGAGTGAGAACACCTCTTTAATCTCTTCCATGTTTCTTTCAAATACCAGTGGAAATGCAAACAATCTGCATTTTACGAACATTACTGCATTTTTACGAACTCTGAAAGCTTTATTAATTGTATTCAATTGACTATATTGAAACTAAGATAGCCTCATCGAGCTTGTTGAGTTTCATTTTATCTGTTGACTGACTCAATATATTTTGTTTCAGATTGTCTACATTTTTACTGTATGAATATTTCACTGTGATAACTATATTGTATAAAAATATAAAATTCTGTATTTGATTTTGCTTTACTCATGCGTAATTCTGTATTCTTAATTGAAATTGTAATAATGGTTCTGTTAACTTATTTAAATTGTATTGATCTGAGCATATGCGCCACCTGGTACAAATTATCAATATTCTCTAAATCCTTCTCAGTTACTATTTTGATTTTGTAAGACTGTATATTCTACCATTTTGACACAATTGTGTGTCTAATTCTTTCTGTAAATAAACTGTTCTCTATAACTTAACACTAATTTCTCTTCATTTTATTTTGTGTTCAATTTTCTAGTTTTTTTTCGAAATTTAATTTACTACGAATATATGCTGTTTCGGAAAGTCAATTTTCTGGCTCCAGCTGTTTAATGTCTAGAACTAAAATCTTGAGCTTGGAAACCGGCCCTATGAGTACATTTCGACTCAATCATAATAATTATTATTATCACTGATGAATTACAATAGTATATTTCGCACCTAGGGCCGAAAATGAGACTTCTGGCTCGAAATCGGTTTTCAAGTCCGAGGCCGTAGGCCGAGGACTAGAAAAGATTGAGAGCCGGAAAAACATTTTTGCCCATGGTGAGAACGTAATTTTTCGCCACACAGAAAAATAAACAATATATATATGAGAATAATAATTATTCTCATTGTCTATTATAAGCACTTCCGAAAGCAAAAGTGGAAGGTCATAGCTCTAGCAAATCTGAATATCAAGAAATTGTCTAAGTATTTTTATTTTTTATTCTGATTTATCTAAATAACCTAAAAGATTATGTTCAACTATGTAAGAGGTTGAGTTTATACTTTTTAATCTTCCAAATAACAATAAGATGATATTATTATAAATGTTCTAATTATTGAATGATAAACACAAATAATGAAAAGTTTTTGATCAGCTGGTTTATCACACTTGAAAAAGTTTTTGATCAGCTGGTTTATCACACTTGAAAAAGTTTTTGATCAGCTGTTTTAGCACACTTGAAATTCGGCCAATCTGATGTGATCTGAATGTCAATGGAAGTTTAGGTTGGAAGTTCTATCCTTCTACGAAAATCGAATTATTTGAATAGTTTATAATATATATCTTATCTGTATTTTATTCATTTAAATAAAATGATAGTATATTATTACAGAATACTTTATTGAATTCTAGAAGCATAAAATGATTCCGTTTATCCACCATGTTCCGTGATAAACGCTTTACTAGGAGGTTTGAGGTTAGATTCCATTATACTCTGAAAATTGAGTTTGAATAGTTTATAATATCTCATTTGTATTTCATTCATCCAAATAAAATGATAGTATCTTATTGCAAAAACTTTATTCAATTCTAGAAGCATAAACTGATTCCGTTTCATAAACTATTTTGTAAACACGTTCACATCAAATCAGAATCAGCTGACTTCAAGGTTATTTTACAGCCCTAGGGCCGTAAAAATTTTACCGGCCTGGTCAGAAAACAATCACTTTCGGCCTCCATATGACGCACGTAAACCAGCTCATTACATCCAAGTGGGGCGAAAAAAAAATTATCGTTTTCTCGCCGATACGACACCAACAATTTTCTACAATTGATCGTTTTTATCCTCACCGACACGATATTGTCCCAATTTCAGCCGGTGTCGTGCTGGTCGAATAACATGATGTCCAATAAGATTTATATAATTTGTTCCTTTGACGTTTTTGAACATTTTATGGGCGGTTAAAATCGAAAAAAGTACATTCGTCGAGTTCAAAGCCAAACTTGTTTGAACGATCATAAATATTTCAAAAAAGAACAAATTATGTGAATCTTATTCAGATTAATCTGATGGCTATTTCTTCCTCTTTCCAACCATATCCTTAAAAATAGATTTTGGCTGATAGTTTTCTAGTTATTAACGTTTTCAAAAATCTATATAGGCATATCTCGAAAACTAAGGTAGAACATAATTTTACTGGATATTTTTTGTTGCGAATTTCATGTAAAAATCATGGCCTTCGGCTATTATACCTTTCGTTGGACACTCCATAATTATAATAGTCAAAGCACTCTTGTGTGTCAAGATGACAGAAATCTTGCCTGTGTCAAAGGTCGAATTATGTCGGCCACAAACCGACCGACATGTGTCAACAAGACAACGACGATTGGTTTTTATTATTTATAAAGATTATTTATTCTATGGCCAAATATAAGTATAAATAAAATATACAATTTTTACAATATTGAAGGTTTTCTCTGAAAACGGTTAATGCCATAAAAATATAAAATTTCCAAGAATGTGGAGTGACCTAATATATTTTCTGTTATGTTCTGCTAATTGATGAACTACGAAACATTTTATATTTTCAATTATTAAACTGTTGGATGCAGGTACAGACACAGTAGATGCGATATATTAATTACATAACTCTTTTTCTATCGAAGAAGCCCCAGACTTAGGTTGTTTTAGGTATCAGAAAAAAGGTTATCATAACAAAGATCGACAGTTGTAGATGGCAATTAAAACATTTAATTACAGATTGTATGATTATTTTTCAACAACATAATTATTATATTATATTTTAATACATTATAACTAACAGTAATTCGTATTCATTTTGAAGGCTGGCTCAAAGCTTCAAGTGCCGCTTTTTCCTCTGAAACAAAAACGAAATGATTATATAAATATACACACATTCTTATTCACTATGAAAAAAATCGTAATTATAATTTAGTATGAACTCTATCCCATTTTAATAAAATTCATGAAATCATGTTTAAGTTATCAATATCACATCTCATATGAATATCATTAAAAATAAAACAAATTGAATATTTTGACAATAAATTTGAAAAGATTGACTTGTTTATCCTAGTAATAGATATCTTCCTTATTTCTAAATTCATTCAATTAGTATAATAGAATGTAGACAATCAAGTCTGTAAGACAGACATGGTCTGAGAAAACTGAAGCAGATTAAAACTAAACAGATTATAAATGAAGTGTATTCAAAAATCAATTTCATTAAACGTTATTACAGAAATTGCCGGTCAAGAGAATTCGTTAATAAGTAATAATATTGTAATGTGATAGATTATCAAAATAAGGGAAATTAACTATAATCAATATTAAAAACCACGAAATTGTCACGCCTTTTTGTGTGAATGAATTGATTGATTGATTGATTGATTGATTGAGTACTTTATTTATGTAGATTACAATATATACTGGCTTATACACTTATATACAATAGCTTACAATACAGCAAAGTTACAGATGAATTTACATAATATAGACTAAGAAAATAACTATTGAACTGTATATGACATGAAAAAGCAATTTGTAATATAATAACTATAGATAATAATCATATTGTTATGCATCTACATAAATTGGCGGAGCTTTGGACATATCAATGTCCATTCTTTGGGAAGAATATTAAAAATATCCTCCCCACTAACTCTCTACCAAAACGTTAATTTCGTTATATAAACTAAGGATTTATTTATTAATGGAAATATTGTAAAAGTTTTAATCAATATGAATATTGAAGAGAAAAAAACAGAAAATTGATAAAGTAAAATAATTATATAGGTAGATAAGATCAAATAATTGATTAATAAAATGAAGTAGGCTGAAAGTAGATCAGGGTTATCAAATTTCAGTAATATACAGCAGTATGCAGTGGATAATTGAAATAACATGAGTTTATATAATATATATATATATATATACAATTCGTTCTATAACATGGTTTAAAGGTTTATATTGGTGGAATGGGTGAGGGATGGTTGTCATGTGATCGTTCTAGGGCCGGACAGTTTCAGTCATTTGTTCCAAAATATGTTTTTTTAAAGTCAGGTTGAAGCTCGCTCGGCTCTCGATAGACCTGATAGAAACAGGAAGTGTATTCCATGCACGACAGGCACTGACTAAGAAGGATTTTGTGAAAATAGTAGTTCGATGATTGGGTATCCTTAAAGTACTTTCTCCGGTTCTAGTATGTGAAGCATCTATCCTCCTACCTTCAGAGACAAATTTGAAATCATCTTTAAAATAGTTCGGATTACCGTATTTCAAGATATCTCTAACAAGCTTGACTATTCGAAAAACCCTCTGATCGGGAAGCTTCAATGTTGAACTAGCAATGTGGGCTGGGGTGATATGATCATGGCGTTGGAGAGAGTAGACGAAACGTAGACAATAATTTTGGCAACGCTGTAGTTTATCATTCAGAGTGACTTGCATATCATTAAGAACAGAATTACAATACATTAAATGTGGGAAGATGAGAGATTGAACCAATAATAATTTAATGTTTCTAGGGAGGATATCGTGCATTTTCTTCAATGCATGCATGGCTGAGAATACCTTTTTACAAGTTTTGTTCACTTGTTCTGACCAGTCAAGAGTATTATTCATAATAATGCCTAAATTTTTAACTGAGCTACAGTAAGGAATGTCATTACCGTCTACACTAATTTTGTGAATCGATTCAAGGTCAATATTGTTTATAAGACGAGAATATCCAATTATAATGGGTGTGTTTTGATGGGATTAAGCTTAAGGCCATTTTTCTTTGTCCATTCCACTATCGAATTGATATCCTGATTCATTATTCCAACTGTTTCATTAATTTTTGTTATGGGACAGCTTAAATAGATTTGAAGGTCGTCTGCATAAGTATGGAAACTGGAGAATTTGATAATGGAAGAAAGGTCATTAGCATACAAAGTGAAGAGGAGAGGGCCTAAAATTGAACCTTGTGGTACTCCATGCATAACGTTTTTCCAAGTTGACTTTTTGTCACCGACAGATACACATTGTTTCCTACCTAATAGATAGGATTTAAACCAAACTAACGAGTTGTGACTGAAACCAAGAATAGCCAACTTATTCAGAAGGACTGTATGATCAACAGTATCGAATGCTCAACAGTATCGAATGAATGGTGGGTGATGAGAGAAAAAAAGTTAAATGGTGAGTATTTTTTCACTTCTTTTCATTAATCATGAAGTAGTATTCCATGACAGTACCATACTATAGCATAGCAGAATTTATTGAGGAAAATACATTTCAACGCCGGAGGACATGATTAAGAGGATCCCTGGGGATCCTTGAGGTCACGTTCCAAAAATCATGACCATTCCCCGATCCATGGAATGTGGCGGAGACACCGGTTGTGAGAAGTTAGTTTGTTCCTTGATATTTAATCTGAAAAAGGAATCTTCTTCATAACCCTTTATTTAATCAATTTGACTTTTTACTTCTCAACATTAATTTCAAATCAGAATTAATTTCCTATTCACCTCTTTGGAGTTAGACTAAATCCAGGAATGAAGGATAATAACAATTGTCAGTTCCTTCTTTCCTGAATAATGATATCCTTGACTTATATAAAGAGGTTTTAAGGTTCTTTTCTTACCCTCTGCAGTTTTTAGTTTTTGCGCAGCAAGGAATGCATCACGTTCTGCCTTCTCCTTCTCCAAGATTGGCTTCAAAGCCGCTTCTTTCTTAGTAAACCTGCTGTTCCAAAATGCTCCATAAGCAATGCCAGCGAATAGTAAACTCCATCGGCTGAACTGAAAAACAATTATACAAATCATTTACATTAATTATAATCAAGCAATACTTTTTTCCTTTATTTTAGTGTTAGTGCAGTATATTTTTTTATATGAATCAATGTTAGTTATTTTTCTATGTATCTTTACAGAAAATAAATCAATGTTGATTAATGAATCTTTGCTAAAATATGAATTCATTGCTAATAATATATAGTTTTCCAATCTATGCCCAAATTAATCAGAAACATTGTAATAATTTTTATAAAATTATCAGCAACATAGTCATTTATCGTAGGAATAATTTTATGTTATCTTTTGACAGGGTATGCAAAAACTGTCAAGAATGTAAGCAGCATTGAAAAAGAATGTACGGTACTGAACAATTTTAGAAAAATTGAAATTTTGAGTTTATTACAAATCTATTACCTTACATCCATATTATTAAGTACAATTTTAAAAAATTGTGTTTGCTTGTTCTAAATAACTGATACAATTTTAATTTAATCATTATTATTTTATTACAAACCAATGAATATAAAGTTTGCTTAAGGACTTTCTATAATAATAAAAATAGTATCAGAAAGATCAGAGCTTGTATTTGAATTAAAATTTTGAATAATTCAACATAAAATAAATGAAAAGTCGAGATTGGCCTAATGCTTGTTATAAATATTATAGGTAGGTACCTACTGCATCGTATCCTACTAACTTAGCAGGGTCTAACGTAACCTGCGCATAGTGGAAGTTTTAACGTTATAATAGGACTTAGTTATATTATAAAAAGTTTAAATACATTTTACATTTATCAAAAAATAAAACTGTAAAAAGGACTCAAACAAAGGATGAATGTGATCAAATAATATTATTTTAGGAATCAGAAATTATTGAAGACCTCAATTTAACCTTCAATCTGTCTTTTGAATGAAAATCTTATTATGGTCACTAAAGAAGAAATTCAACTTACTCTGATGAGCGGAGAAACATCAACCGGAGGAGCAAATATTCTTGTAGACATTTTATTTATTGAAAGTTGTAAATATTTATGAAATTTAGAATTTAAAAGAAAATTTTATCAATTTGACCAGCCCCAGAAAATCAGCACTGCAGAAGCAGATTAGCAGAAAGAAAAGAAGCAGCTACCATAGAAAAGAAAATCTATAGAGTAGCGTACATTGACTGGATCGATTCCAAACAGTGGCTTTCGAATGATGGCAAGCCGACTCCTTCAATGTGTAAACAAAATTGCTTGATTAGAAAGTATAAGTTTTTTATCTCTTTGAAAAGTGGCTCAAGTGTGACTACAAAAATATGCATCTTTAAAGTAAGAACATTTTAGGGCTGTTTTGCTTGATACCCTATTAAATTTTACTTAATTCAAAATGTTTTATTTGATACTTCTTGAGCGATTTCTATTGAAGTCCAACAAAAGGTTATAAACCTTGAAAATTTCCCAAGTAAAATATTACCGATTTAGTATTACCATACTTCCAATTTCAATTCTATTCAAAGATTTAAACAGTTTTTGTTTTAAATCAACTCTAAAAACCTGACCATTTTAGTGAAATTTATGATTATCTTACTATAGTGAGTTCAACGTTAATATCGGGGCACCGAGTTTCGCTACTCGTTATTTATTCATTGACTAATGATAAACCGAACACATTTCTTTAAAATGATTGGGAAAGGACTAACAGCCCAAAACTGTTTCTTCCCCGAATTTTGATTTAAAGGTCTATACTATAGTGAGGTCCAAGTTATAATGACAGTATTTCATCAACTTTGGTTTTGCTATCCTTGTCTATCATTCGACAAAGCCGGTGGTACTATCCTTTTCTAGGTCTACAACGGTGCCAATTATGTTTTTGACAGTGTAGAAATATGATTAATTAATGCAGAGAATCAACATCGCTATTCTTCTATCTTTATTCACTGTCATTATAATGTGGACCTCACTATATAAATAGTCCATATGTTCCATACACTTGAATTTAGGTTCAATTTTCATTTCAAACATTTGAAAACAAAAAAGTATATAGGCTACTCCAGTCCAGAAGGATTATCATGTCATGTCAACAAAACAGATTATTTTGATCAAATCCATTAAATTGTCTAGCTAGATATATTTCTTGCTGATTGATTACACAGCTGGAAATATATCTGTTTCTCTCCCACACTTGTGGGATGTTATCCTTTTCATGTCCTTCAGCGAGTTTTCCCAGGGATGAGACCTAGTGAAATCGAATTTTTATAGCATAAACCTACTATGTTCCAAATTTTGTGGAAATCGTTAGAGCCTTTTTCGAGATCCATTAAACATAAATAACCAGATATAAAAATATAAACCACAGAGAAGAAAGATTTTTCCTTCTACTTTGTGTATAAACAGACAACAGAAATTGCTCGCTTAATATAATAGGAATAATGTGAGTGGAGAAAGATAGTCACAGTCTCATTAAGGACTATTTTAAAACTATAGTTTTAAGTCACAAGTGAATGTTAAGTTACAGTAAGTAAATGATCCCTTTTATGGACCTAATTAAATAAATATACTAAATGAGCCCGTCTTATGTTACAATAAATATTAGAAGATTTTCTTCTTAAACCTCAATTAGGTTGAAATACTGATTAGCAGAACATGTATTTCAGAGAAGATGGTGCTATTACCTGCTACACATCCAGATTTAATTCGCCCTATTGTTCCCTTGATGAGATTCCGTTCCACACAATGAAGAGACTATTCGTGTAGCCTGCTATTAGTCCAGACGAGGAAAGGTTATAGAGGGAAAAGTTGGAAAACAATTTTTGACCCCACAGTTCTGTTTAGGGTTGTAAGAAGGTAAACAATATTTACTAAACATATCAAAAGTTCCCACCCCTACCCACTGTGCTAAGGGGGTGGGGGTGGTTTGAAGGTACCATTTTTTGGTTTCTCGCATAAAACTTAAAAAATATGTATCCTAGGGACTTGACTGTCATATAACAAATAAAAGCTTACATAATTTCCTACAATATACATTCTACAACATTCTTTGTTCTCGAGATATCCGCTCTTGAAGGTGTGACATGTTTGAAAAAAACACGTTTGCCACCAACTTTTTTCTATTTTTCCTTTTATAACGTTCTAAAAATCGACGGGAAGAGTCCATGCTGATTATCAGCTTATAGAGCATTAAATTCTCTTCAATTTTATGTATAATTTCACGCTTTTACAAATTTCCCTAGACCTTTTTCAGCAGCTTTAGTGTTGAATGTGAAATCTCCATAATTGTAACAATAGACCAATTATTGACAAAGGAAATTTGAGGGAATGTTTTAAACAAAATTTTTGACATTGTAGCTTTGTTGAGACTAGTTAGGAGGAGAACATATCAGAAGTCCCCATTCCTAACTCATGTGCTTCTCACCTCATATCTTGAGAATAATGAACTCAACCGACATATTTAACTATTTAAAAATGAAGCTTGATAAATTCTCTACACTTTTTGTCTAGTGGTATTTTGTGATATTCCCAACAGTTCCCAAGATGGCATTGCATCTTGGTCAACAATGCATCGTAAAAACTGATGCGTATCGTAGATTTGCAGAGCATTAAATTCTCTTTGGAATGATGTATTATTTCACTATTCCAAGTTTTCCTTTCATTGTTATAGCAGCTTCAATGTAGGGGGTTAAATTTTCATTGCTGCAACATGAGTGTCAACTCAGCGGTTCCACACCTTCAACAGAGGGGATAAAGATGCGCACTTTAGCTATGTTCATCTACTAACTAGTCCAAATCAAGCTGCAAGCTTGTCAAACGTTCAATTGTTGCAGCAATGAAAATTTCACCCCTACATTGAAGCTGCTATAGCAATGAAAAGAAAACTTGGAATAGTGAAATAATACATAATTTCAAAGATAATATGTTCTACAAAATTGTCTTCCCAACTTTTCCCTCTATACCCTTTTTTCAGCATTCATTGCCTGGACTATATGTATAATATCTGTGCATTTTCTGGTGATCAATTCGTATGAATGGGAAGGCAGTAGCCACAAGATGGTATAGTGAGGTCCACGTTATAATGACAGTATTCGATCAAATTTGGTTTTGCTATCCTTGTCTATCATTCGACAAAGCCGTTGATACTATCCTTTTCTAGGTACACAACAATGACAATTATGTTCTTGACAGTGTAGAAATATAATTAATTAATGCAGAGAATCGGCATCGCTATTCTTCTATCTTTAACCACTGCCATTATAACGTGGACCACACTATAATGTGTACTGTATAGAGCCTAAGCCTAAATAGTCCATGTCATATTTTATATTTCGACCCTAAACTCTATAACTTATATCACGTCTTATATTATGCCTATATGAGCTATCACTATGACGATGGCCCAGTTGCGCAAAAGCCTATAGAATTTAATCATGATTAAATGCCACAAAATCAGAAAGATTTTTTTGATTGATTCTCGTGATATTTAATTACTGTTAATATTTCAAATTCAAATTCATTAATATTTACAAAAAATATCTACAAAATAATATAAACAGGCTTGTGCAACAAAGCCATAATAATACATTAATTATTAAAAAGTAAGTTTTGATTTTAGTAAGAGAAAGTAATGGGCCACTTGATGGATGTATCATCAGATCTGAACTAACTGAGAATATACATTGTTTATGAAGAATATGGAATCACCATTAAGGATTGTTATAGACATATTATTTTCATTAATAAATTTCTTTATTCATTATTATAATTAATTATAGTACCCTATATCAATAAATTGTTCATTTGATGAACCAATTGCTGTACTGTAAGCTTCAAGGTAATAAATCCATTCAATTTTTTTATTCTTATTGTAAAAAATCAATTTTATCAATATCAATATGAAGCGTTTTTCGAGCATTTTGCATGCGCCCAGTCAATTGGACATCTTCCTGCTGCCGATTCTGAAAACGCTTAAAAATAGCTTTATGTGGATTTGCCTACAGTAATGATTAAAACTAATTTATTTTATTTGTCATACACAGCATAGGCCTACATAAGAAAGAAAAAGGTCTATCAAATCACATATAAAGTTGTTACCGCCAACCAGTTGCGGTAAGTAACCGCTACGAGCGCTGCCTCTAGTTCTGGTGGCATCGAATTGACATTCGATGAAGAGTTCTCATTCGGCTCATGAGTTCGTTTCCCTCAGATTTGAATTGTTTTCTGGCAAACCATGGAATAAATTGGAAATTTATTCCCCCCCCTATGCTCCGCATCATGGAGGCCTCTGGGAGGCCGCCGTCAAGTCAGCCGAGAATCTGCTACACCGCTGTATAGGTGATGCACATTTCACTTATGAAGAATACACCACTATTTTCACACGGATAGAAAGCATCTTGAACAGCCGCCCGCTCACCGAATTGTCCTCACAGCCTACTGAAGCCGCCACAGTCCTGACTCCCGGTCATTTCCTGGTTGGTGGACCTCTTACTGCGCCGCCGCAGCCTATTGAGAGTAAAGAGATACTCGTCACCCGCCGTTGGAGACATCTAAATCAGATGACTCAGTAACCGCTCGTAGCGGTTACTTACCGCAACTGGTTGGCAGTAACATACTCCCCCCCCAAAAAAGGACAGCTTTCAATCCGCCTAGGGGTAATCAGGCAATGATTGGCGGCGATCTCATCACTGGAGGCGAGTGAATCAGCGGTGCAGCAAGAGCGGGCAGCGAGCGGTGAAGTAGGGCAGCATGGCAACGACGGTGCGGTCATCACTCATCATTACAGGCGGCAGGCGTCGATAAAACAGTGCAGGCGGTAGTGGCAAACAAAATAGCTTATGCGATGCAGTGAAGTGGAGTGTAGCGAAGTGAGGAGGTAGCGGCAGTGCAACAGTAGGAATCCTCAGCGATGCAAACATGAACATTGGTCTGTGCTGCAGATCAAACAGTGGTGCGGTCATCACAAGTTGAAGTAGGGCGGCGGTCATCATTCAGCGAGCGGTGAACTAGCGTGGTGACAATAATGAGCAGCAAGTGGTGACCCAGCAAGATGTCAATGGCGGGCAGTGAGAGGCTGTACATTAACCCAGAGGTGAGGAGGCGGCGGTGACTCAAAGACAGGAGCATCCAAAGCGCAGGTGGCATTATTTCTAGTAGAGGTGAGCGGATGACTTGTAACTGTAGGAAACCGTGAAACAGGAGGTATTGACGAAGCTGCATAGCAGTAGTCTTTAGATCTCGACAGAATCTGGCGGTACATCTGCTTACAATGGTTTTCATCCTTACTGGAAGCATTGCAGACAACACAAATTTTCTTGCTAGGATCATTGTTTTTGAAGATGGTGTGATGCGGAATTACGTAGTTGACAGCAGAATCGGAAAGTGCTAAGTGTCCAAGTTCCTGATATTCATTCACGATATTGGAGTATTTCTCCTCCAGCTTTGAGGATTTATCCAGACGTTTCAACAGACCAAGATGACTTCGGTAAGCCTGTTTGCGGTTTGAGGCAAGAGGGGGTGCTTCAGGTTTGAATGGAAGCGCGACTACATATCTTCCTTTATCATTGCGGTAGGTGGTGGCTTTATACAATCTTTCACATAGTTCATCAGCAGGTGATGAAATTTTCACATCTGAGCAGACGTCTTCGGTTTCTCAGAATTTGTTCACAATTATAGTAGAGAGCGGTTCTTCTTGTGCAAACATGGTGCATATCAATTGCATTTCTTTGAGTGGTGCGGGTGAGTCTTCAACATTTAGTCTTCCACTTAACACATAACCAAATATGGTGGAAAATGCGGTAGGATTTCCAGGTATAATACAAAATCCTGATGTCACGAAAACATTGGGATATGTGTCAGCTCCAATTAACATATCTATTCTGGCGGGCTGGTCAAAAGTGGGGTCAGCAAGGTCCAAATGAGAGAGGGAATTTTCAAGCTCACTTTTGATAGGAAATGCGGGAAAATCTCCAGCTATTTGTTCCAGTACTAGAGCGTCAGTTTCAAGGGCAGTTTTGAATATTGTGGTCTAGACAGTAGTGTCAGGTGAGCGGTGCCTTTTACAGCGGTTCCTTGCTCAGAGATGCCATTGAGCCGAATTTGTGTGGGTGTAACTTTCAATCCAAGTTGCTCAGCAGCTTTTGCGGTGATAATGGATCTCATGGAGCCACAATCTGGAACAGCGCGCAGGAAATGTTGTTGATTGTACTGGTTAACGACAGCAACCATAGCTGTGCCTAACAGGGCAGAGGCATGAATGGCCTTAACTTGAGCGCAGCCACTGAAAACGTCGGGAGCGGTGGCAGAGGACACAGGAGTCATAACGGCGCTGGTTGAGACTGGCGGCAGCCTGACAGGTGCAGCAATATTATTGGCCACAGGCGGTGACGCAGCAGGCGGAATGTAGCTAGTAGATATCGCCTAAGAGACAGCAGCCGAGGGCGGTGTAACAACAGAAGAGGCGTGATTGTAATTACTTACAGCATTGGTTGAGCGCACATTACCAGGAGCAGGGGCAGACAGCGAACCATAAGCGGCCGGCGGCTTTTGCATAACAGCTCTGGTTGGCGGTTGACAGTGACAGCTTGAGAATACTGGACAACCTAACAGTGGCATCAATGAGGCAGGCGGTGACATCGATGAAGCAGTGCGGTTGTAATAAGAGCGGGCGTTCCATTTCTCGGTGGCTAATAATGAATAAGGATTATTAGCATTATTACAGAGCAGCGTGTGATGATGCATAGATCTACAATTTTTGCAACAGATTGTCGAATTGCAATTAGCTTTTAGATGCGATCCCAAACACACAAAACATCTTTATTTTGTCTCACAATTAGTAGACGCTTAGCAACTGTTTCTCGTTTGAACTGGTCACATTTATACAGTTGATGATAGGCCTTTCATATCACACAATTGTGACCACTGATGCTGGTATGACTCTGGAAATTGCCAGGTTGACTCTTCATAGCATAACTGGAACAAGCGGGTTCTGATTTCACAGCAGAAAGTTGCACATACTGAATACTGGCATTAATAATCTGCTCTTCATTGCTAGTGAGGTTAGATACCTCCACACATTTTTCTTGATTGGCAACAAAACTCATTAATCCATCAAATGTAGGCAATTGATCATTAGGAATGGAAGCTTCAAACTCAGCTCGAATATTCAGCGGTAATTTGGGTAGACAGAGCATTATAATCAGAAAATCAGATTGATCAATCTTCATATTAAATAAGGATCTTTTGGCTGATCCTATCTCAATTGAAAATTTTTTCAATGTCTCGGAAAGCAATGTGGATGGCTTGAATGAATTTTATTATACAAGCAGTAGGCCTGATACCTAGCATTGTTGTAGCGGTTATGCAAGCTATCATAGGCAGCTTGATAGCAATTTTCAGTGTTGGCCAGATTTTGAACAAGCATAAGTGCATCCCCAGTTAGGTAGGATGTCAACAAATGATATTTCGCCTCATCAGAGTACTCTTGGCTTGAATGCACTACTGCATCAAAAACATTCTTGAAAGAATTCCACTCATTGGGTTCTCCAGCAAACCAGAAATGTTTTTCATGTCTCCAGCAGACATTTGATCATTTTTTCATTGACATCGCTGCCTCTAGTTCTGGTGGCCGTAACAAAAGTAATAGTGCAATGAAACCATTAATTTATTTCTTCAGCATGCTGTTGTAAAATATGATATTCAAGAATTAAAGATTGCCAATCAAATCTCGCAGCAAACTTTTTTGTGAATTCTTTCCAATAATTTTCCCATTGTAAATTTCTGCAGTTGTCAAGTTGATGGATACTAAATTTAATTTTCAGCATGCGGTACTATAAAACTATAATGCAAACAATTTGTGTTTTTTACAAACCCTTCTGGAGCACGAGTTACCTGCTGGTCTTTTATACAAGTCCAAGAACTTTCAAAAATATTATACAACCCCGGTATAATATTAACTAGTATAATACCCAGTATAATATTTTTTACATGATAAAACAATATTACAGATATAAATAATTCAATACTTGAAAAAATGATCATTTCTGAACAACTTTTTGCATTCACCTGTTGTAGTAGGTAGGCTAAGGCCCGGTTGCACAAAAGCCGGCTAAATTTTAATCCTGATTAATTTCACGTGAACCAATATATCAAAGAAGACAACTTTAAAAATACGGCCTTTCTGATTGGTTTTTGTGGAATTAATCAGCATTCAAATTTTTGAGAAATTATTCAAATTTAACTGGCTTTTGTGCAACCAGCACCAAGCATGTTAAAAATTTATTTTTTTCTAAAAAATAATTATTGACTTGTTAACTTATTGCATAACAGATTTTTGTTAAAAGAAGTTGCTTATAATAAAGTTTGTGGTTTTTTAATAATGATTTGAATTTATTTTAATATAAAAATAAAATAACTTATTTTGTCAAGTAATTTTTTTAAATTAAATTGAATTTTTATTAATTTGATTTTTGTGTCATCTGATTTTCACACTACGGTGAAGAAATAAGAAACCAATTTATTTTAGTAACAAATCATCTGTGAATTTTATTGACCTTTTTATTAATTTTAAAGATAGTTACTAATAACTCAGTAAAGTCTATATTTCTAATACTTTAATTTTTTTTAATTTTATCAAATATAACTCAAATGCTCCAATCCTCAACCATATTAGAATAATAATTTTGAGAATAACAATATACATTCAAATTTATTGTAAAATATACTTGGAAGTTTAGAAAATGGATGAAGAAGAAGATGATGAACCTCAGCCACAAAAGTATGGATTCTCAGTTGAATCCAAATTGGATGAAGACCATCTATTCTATCTCCAATTCACAAATAATTTTATAAGTAATGTCACAAGACCAAGAGATTACGATCACTGTGTGGTAAGTATAATTCAAGTAGTGGATATATAAAATGCATAAGTCAATACATTATCATGGTTGGGAGGTTTTTTACCTGAGACCGCATGAAATCACAACTGCAACCAATAGAATAGGCCTATTATGAATAATTTCTCAACTAATACTTATATTTTGAAAATTTCTTGATACTTGATAGGTACTTGATGTCTTCGTCCTTGACTGGGGGTACCAGAAAGACTGTGTCAAAGTTTTTAAAATAGTGGCTCCTCAGCCAGCTCAGTCAATGAATAAATTGGTCTATTTTACTTGATACTTGATGTCTGGGTCGTTGACTAGGGGTGCCAGATAGACCGCGTCGTAGTCGTGTACCCAGCCGGGTCATCCGGCAGAAAAAAGCGTCTCATCGTCCAGTTCCTTGAGCGAGTACAAGGGCTGCTCAAAAAGTTGGGTTTTCAGGGCTTTCTCGAATCTCTCAAGTTCCATTTCCTGAACATCGGTGGGAAGTTTGTTGAAGATCTTCAATGCCGCTATCTGGAAGCTCTTCTGATTGCTTGTCAATCGAGTTCGTGGAATTTCCAGGTTCCCTGCTGACCGTGTATTGTAGTTAAGGACCTCATTTCTCTTTTTCATTTGTTCATTATTCTTCCTCACATGCATCAATGCAACAAAATATATTGGCTGTAAACAGTCATTATTTGAAGCTTTCTGAACATTTATTCATTAATGCCTGTCTGATTAGAGAGCAGAATCTAGTGCGAGGTTTATTTCTCACTTCAATTGGGAGTCTGTTATAAAATCTTAGTGCAGCTGATGGAAAACTTCTCTGTGTGCTGGCCAACCGGCTGCAAGGAACTTCCAGATTGGTAGCATGGCGAGAGTTGTGGCTATGGATTTCGTTTCTTCTCACCAACTTATGCTGATTGTCCCTGACATAGATCAAGGAGGACAGGACATACTAACTGTATATGGTGAGAATTTTCATTTCCTTGAAAAGTGGCCTACAATGATCTATATGTCCTGCAAAAGAGATGATTCTGATTGCCATCTTTTGTAGTAGTAGTAGCACATCGTGACAAAAGGTGCGTGTCCCCACAGCAGTAGTCCATATCAAATGTGACTGTGAAACAGGGAATGGTAAGCTGATAACAACAGACAATACGTCTCAGCTTCCTAAGCAGGTATATCACCCTGGACAATCTCTTGCAGACTTCTGTCTCATGGTAGCTCCATCGCAACCTGCTGTTTATCCAGAAGCCCAGGAACTTTACAGGCTCTTCCTCCAATGTTGTCCTCTTTAGGGAACATACCAGAAAGTTTGTTTTATCGTCATTTAGCATCAGCTTGTTTGCTGCAAACCAGGTCCTGGCGACATTTAGTTGGAGAGCTGATCTTTCCGCCGCTTCTTCCACAGTTTTACCTCTAGCAGTCAATGTGGTATCATCTGCAAAGAGTATAGAGCTCTTGTTGTTTGGAAAGTCATTCATAAGAAGAATGAAAAGCAGGGGACCCAACACTAAGCCCTGTGGCACACCATGATCCACATTTATAATGCCTGATGAGGCTTCCTCAAGTGAGACCACTTGCCTTCTATTTTCTAGGTAGCTTCTTAGTGTGTTCAGTACTGTTTCCTGTACACCATACTTCTCCAGCTTCTTAACAAGTGTACCATGAGGCACACAGTCGAACGCCTTGCTCAGGTCGCAAAGCGTAATTAAAAGCAAATCTGGGCCATAAGTGCACTAGCAGTTGAACGACCACTTCTGAAACCATGTTGGGCCTGGTTGAGGAGGTTGTTTCCTACAAAGAAGTTTGTGATTTGCTGCTTCATCTCGGTTTCAATAACTTTAGACAATGTAGGTACTATGGATATAGGCCTGAAGTTTGATGGAAGTTCTGTATTTCCCTTCTTATGAATTGGCAGAGTCCTAGCTAGTTTCAGTTTCAATGTGTCAGGGAAAACTCTCAACCTGAAGCAATGATTGACTGCTGTAGCCATTTGCTCTGCGATGGGATCAATGGTGTCTTTCAACTACCGCAGTTAAATTCACTAGCAAACTCTAATGCCTGGTCTACATGCTGGCCCAGTTTGGAAATGCCTATATCACATCTAGGCCAGCGCTGGCCAACCAACCATCCACACACTGGTAGGTACTGGTCGTCATAGAACCAACATTTGTATGTGGCATAAAAAGGATATGACTATTTTTTAACCAATCGTGATATAAACCAACACAAAGTTAATAAACAAGAGATTCAACATTCTGTTACTTCACAACAAAACTTTTTAATATCACTTTATCCAAGCCACTAAAATAATATTCAATTCACCCTTCATAGAAAAAACATTAAATTATTCAATTCTATTCATTATTTCACGCATAACCATGATTTTCTATACAAAAAAAATTATTTTCATTTAATACAATATAAAAATAATAGAACTTGAAAAAAATCATAGAAAAATAATTAGATTAAGCTAAACAGGTACACCGTGTACAGTACTATATCTACTTATATTTTTTATAAAAAAAAGAACTTGATTCAATTTATTCAAAAACTATATCTTACATAGTAAATAAAAACAAGTAAAAAGTAAATGAATAACTCCATGCTTGGACAATAAGTCCGCGAGCATGGAAGAGTCTTCTGACAATCGATAAGAATAACTATACTTTATTAATACTAGATACTATAAAAAATCTATAGTTACTAAAAATTTACTAATAAAATAATAAATTAAAAATTATAAGCAAAAATAATAGTTCAACTAAGTGACTTGAACTACAAAAAAAATTAATTTGCGGCATTCAAGGTACGGGCATTGAAAGTATGGGACCTGTGGTTGAAGGAGGAAAAACTGAACAAAACCAATAGGTAAGGACGGACTATGAGGAGTAATATCACTAAACTTAAGAAGACCGCAACAGAGCCTCTGCAGCCGACGGGCCAATACTGAGAAGCCACCTGCTCACTCCGCGCTTATAGACGGCGATGCTACACCCCTCACCAATATTGATTATTGATAGAATTTCTGGAGGAGCATTATGATAAAGTCCATGAGTCAAATGGAAAGAATTTGATAATTGAATTAAGTTTTCGAGAGGAGGGATTTGGATGTTAATATTTAATATATTTCTGGTTGGAAAATTATGCTGAATTTCTGTAAATATGGAATAGTTTTTTATAAAGATTAGAAGGTGAATAGGTAATTAATTTGTATTAAGGTGAAATATAATTGATATTGTCAATTCCACATAATCCACAGTTCCAAAAAAGACCACTGATGATGATGCCTCAATAAGTGCATTGAAACTTTGGTTTGGCTTAAATAAATTATGTGGAGCTGACAAAATAGCTTTTAATTCACCTTAATATGGAGAAATTCTACAATATCTCCGTTCGTAGTGTACATTTGAATTAATTAGTAAATGAATTGCAGAGATGGCTGGAGCGGTTGGCGGGAGAGCCGATGTATGGCATAGAGGCAAAGCGCAACCGCAACATGTACCTGGCTCAGCTGCTGATCGCCATGCAGGACAACAAGATCATAGGGCCCTTCTCCGGCCCCCCTCCCCATGGTAAACTCCCAAACGCAGCTGAAGCATTTGGACTCGCCCCTAAACAGGTAACTGTTTACAAAAAACAGCTTTTATCATACAGTATAATAACAGACGTTAGATCATGTCAGAGATCCTGAAATCGATCAGGTGCAACTTGAAAACTCTGACACCAGGCAAGAGTCAGTCAGATCTCTTGATATTATCAATATTACCTTATATAATCAGTTTTAGTTTACAAAGAGGTAATCTTCAACTTCCAATTCTATTTTATGAAAAACTAATCTTTTACGTCCAGTTTCCCAAGTATTCCTTCCATACTCTATTGGAGTAGACTAAAAAATTCATGCACAGAATAATATAACTGAGACTCCACATCCAAATAAAACTATGCTCTCCTCTACATGAGACTCAATTGTCATACCTTATGCCATCAGTTTCAGTTCACAAAAATATAAAAAATGAGTACTTTTATTAAGTAGGTACTCATGCAAAAGTGATAGGATTATTGGCTTTTCTTGTAATAAATACCCAACTAAAAGTTCACATTTTTCTGTGATAATTATTTGAACACTCATGCATATTCCAGGAAGATGATGGGGGAATCATAGAAGATCCAGACCGAGAGCTGAGCATGGCCGACTACCAGTACGAGTCTGAGGATGGCCGACTGTACGTGGCTTCATGCGCTCTGCCCAACAGCAGTGGAGTGATGGCTTATGTCGGCCTGACCTTTGGCGGCGGAGAAGGCCTTTGGCTCAACAAGGATGGCCAGCCTATGTAAGTACTGTAGGCCTACCTACATCCTCCACAAAACCAATAGGCGACCCTTATAATTATTGTCTCAAGCTGTACTAAATGGCGACGAATTTGGTATCTTAAGTTGGAAGAATTTCTCGCAGTTAAAATATACACACCATAATAGCTAATGAAATCTTGTAATTTTCCTATACACTATACAGGAATATACTCATGAAACACACAGAGAGCCCGAACACATTATTAATCATCTCTGCACATCCTACATAATATCTAGGATGTTTTAAAGTCATGTTTTTATTGAGCTGTATTGTATAGTGTTGACTGGCCTGTATGTAAAACTGTGATATGCTATTGAGGCTAATAAAGATATTCTATTCTACTAATCTTAACAGTTGCGATTAAAATCACATTTAGAATTCCTTAGAATATATTAATAATAATAATAATAAATAATAATAATAATAATAATGATAATAATAAGTTGATTCCCAGATTTTTTATAATTAGCTCGATGTGATGCCACTCTTTACTATATCATCCAACCAGAATTATTATACTTTTGAGTTTTTCCCTAAATATCACAGAGTTCATGAAGAATGTACTAAATATTATCTAATGAATATGCCATGTTAACATGGAAGAATAATACAATCACGGGAAAGTAGAATAATGACAAAATAGTATTTGAAGTGCAAATTAAGAGCCTAGAATTACCTAAATGCCTAATCCTTCAAAAAATACAGTACATTTACAAATACAGTTATGTAAGTTACTTGTTACAACAGATTATCCTATTTTATATCAAGCGCGCTTCTATATTTCATTCCAATTTCATCAAATGAATCATTCTATTTTAGAAGACAAGAAGAAGTTCTGGGGAATGAAGATAGCATGAAGGCTATAACAACAGAGACAAGAATCAAGAAACAACTTGAATATGTGGGTATTTTTTGCAATTATGTCTATTTTTAACTGCTTTTAAAGCTAATTAATTGCTAGAATGTGTATTTTCACCATAGTCTTTAACCGTAAAATTATATTAAACTCTACTAACACATCCATGAGATAAATCAATCACAGAGAGATGGTTTTTGTTGATAGAAATTGGCCTATTTGCTATTTCATTCATATTATTTTTTATATGTTTATTAAAAATGTTGCCTACATTGAAAATTTTTTATAGTTAATTCAATATTTTGAAAAGATTTATTGCGTTATCTAGTGTGATCTCTATTTTTAATCTCATATTTATCTAAAATTTATAGATTCAAAACTTTCAGAAGAAACATTTTGGATTGGAAACTGTTGGGCACTTGTAATCTCGATTTGTTTCTTACTTGGGGACTGTGCTATTCGGGACACAAATACAGTTTCTATTTAACATGAAAAATATTTGTAGTTAACGGTCTGCCTTTTTTTCTCTGCAAATCTTTTCAATGATAATTGCTTGTACAAATTGATAGATGAATGAATAAAGATTGAGGTAGAACAAATAATTAATGATACGATCGATAGTTTATTGATTTTTGATATTTCACAATATATTGTCAGATTTATGAGAGCTTGTGTGAAATTATATTTCAATTGTTTAATTAAATAAATAAAATTATAATTGTAAGATTTTATAGATAAAATTTAATAACGTAGATGATCATAAAAGTATGTTCGTATTTTCAGTTGCAAGAGTACATTGATGCCCTGAAATCGCAAGGGGAGAGTGACGAATCAGTGAAGCATGCGAAAGACGCTTACCGCTTCTTGATTGGTTTACCGGTGACGCGGTCAGACATTGACGTTCTCGAAGTCGGCAGGTACCGACTCGCAAAGGACCACCGGGATATTATCGAAGATATCTACCCCAATGAAATGGTTGAATGGTAAGTATGTAAACTAAAATTGGCAAGATCTATTATACAAATAAATTATAAAGTAGTACATTTCAATGCGTGTGTTTCATGTGTGACACAGTATGTGTTCTGTACTAGTAATCTCACTAACATAGATTATTATGAAGTTTATCCTGAAACATGCAAGTAAAATTCGCATTAAAATTTGAAACTGATGAACTCACTATATTAATGAAACACTGAGTGATAATTTTGAATACTAAGGGCTACTTTAATTAATACGAATAGAATGGCATAATTGCCCTTTTTTAGAAATCACCTTTTTTACTTCTTTTTATAAAACAGTGAACTTTTTAGAATATATTGATTGAATTGAAAATTCAAAAAAATATTTGATAGTTTTATGATTAAAAAAATTTATTGTTTTATAAAAAGAGTTGAAAATTGATTACTTGAAAAAAGGCACAAATTCCATTTTATTCCTATTCATTATAATCATTTGACAGTCTTCAAAGTACAACTTTAGCTTGTCCTCTTCAATAAAATTGTTATTTTATGTCCTAGCAACCGACAATTCAATTGAAAATTCATTTCTAGTTCATAGACAGATAAAATCGTACAATTATTTCATCAACACCATAATAGATTTTCAATCTAGTAATTTAATTTCATAATTTTCATCTGAAGGATACAAGATCTGCTGGTGAAGAGCAAAAAGGATATCGAGCAAAGGTACAGATTGAGACTTGACAGAATAATCGGGCCTATGTATCAATCTTATGCAGAAGAAGTAGAAAAAGGTCTGAAAAAATTCAAGGTGAGTCGAACAGTGTATTTCAAGAGTATATAATTAAAAAATCTTAATTTTATAAATGAATCAAAAAGATCATTGGAACAACTCGTTAATGGTATGCGGAACTCAACCGAGACATGAGACAGCGTCAGTGTCCGATAAGTTTGTGATTGGAAGAATGTCACAAACGATATTTTTTGAGTGTCGGTTATTCTATATTCGGTTAGTCGGTTATTCTAACACAAACGAGAGTTAGAATAATTTCAAGAAAAATGCAAAGCAAATTCCCTCCCATACAACCAGCAATTGATATAGGCCTATATAGACCCCATTTTCGAATTTCTTCCAAGAACAGATAATAATAATAATAATAATAATAATAATAATAATAATAAAGAAAATAATAATAATAATAATAATAATAAAGAAAATAATAATATCATCTACAGTATTTATTTTAATAATTATGGAAACATTGAGAAAGTTAACATTTATTATAAAAATTCTAACTTGAATAAACCCAAGAATTTACTCTGATCCTAATCAGTATAGCACACTATGATGTCCACATAATTTCAATGGTCTCAAACCTTCTTTCTCCAAGAACGATTCCCTTGCAGTTACAATAGGTGGGTTATTATTGCATTGAATTAGAGGAGAGCTTCAAATTCTCCAAAATTATTGATTCAACAGTAAGACTGATAGAAGATGAATTTAATTACAGAATTCTCATGAAGTTTCCCTCTAAACACTGATTCCTATATTTAATACATTATAATAAGAAGTAACTTGATGATTTTGATTTGCAGGAAGCAAGATTGGTGTGGCAAGAGGTTCATGAGGTATTAGCTGAGCTGAAAGAAACAATGGACGAAAGAGATGCCAAATTAGCGGCTGCATCTAAGGCTCACGGTTCCAAAGATAATTCTACAGCTGAACCACTCTTGAAATCGCTCCAGGAGTCGGAGGCACGAATGAAGGTAAATTCACTAATTACATTTTGTTGAAGAAACCCTTCATGATATTCATTCCCAATAATACTATGAATATGTGTTTCAATATTTGAAGAATAAAAGAATATACTGATTGAAGATAAACAGCGTTTATGGATTATTTAAATTTTGATAAATTCAGATCATATCTTATAAATAGCGAGAAGACTTCAGTGAAAGTTCCACTAATGTGCTAGTTTGGATCTACAGCTGGCAAGAACTATAACAAGATTTCATCAGTTCAACTACTGCTTTGTAACAAACTGTTTGTCAGTGAACAATTTGAAATGTCTCTTAAAATACGATCATATCCATCAATTCCATTTTCTTTTTCATTCACACTTAAAATATGAAAATGAACTTGAAACAACTAGTTGTTCATTTTTTGGCTTGCTCGAATTGACACATCAGAAAAATCTCATCACTACCAAATATAATATCCACACTTCATGATAAATTGTTCAATATTTTTCAGAAAAACCGATCAATTGCTCAAGAATTGAATGACAAGATAGCCGAGCTACACAGGATAATACACGATAGTGCATTGTTCCATATGCGAGAGCTGGCTAAAATGAATTCGGACATATCCAACCTGTCACTAGAAATTTGCGTCTTACGTAAGGAGAACAAAAAGAAACTGACCATCATCAAAACACTAAATTTGAACAAGGAAAATATATAATAATCTGAATTAAATCAAGAGAAACTTTTGAGATGATGAATATACGAAAATAATCTGTCCTGTCGTGTGCATCGTTTTTGTAATGTCTTATGAAAATTTGTCCTATGTGCTGAATATAAGCGCTTTGTGTTTGTCTCAAATAAATTGAATGTATCACTCTTGAGAATGATTTTTACTAGTCTTAAGTTAAGGAACTGGAATAAGCATAAGGTTTAAAGTTTTTTAGAGGTTTTTTTAAAGGTTTTTATCACTGACATGGAGTGCAATTGAACAACTCCAGTTTTTTACCGAATTCTGATGAAATTACTCAAACCAAAACTACCCAAACCCTTCAGCGAAACTACTCTGTCTTGGCTCAGTGGGAAAGATGTCAAGCACTAGAAAACAATTTAATTTAAACTGAGATACAAATTGATAATTTATTGATTTGTTCATCATAGTTTTCGAATCATATAATAGTTCAATAAATTATAGTAGTTATTTGAGTAAACTTATTTCACAATCTTTAAAACTGAGAAGAAAAGAAGTTACAGCTAAGATCTTAATCTATTATTATTTGATTACGCACAATAATTCTAAGATGAGTCCATAGTTTTTTACAAACTACATTAGTTGTTTGTAAACAAAAATAAATTGTAAAAAGTTGTTTGTAAATAAAAAGCTTTTGAATATGAAGTTGTGGTATAAAACCTTTAGCCATCAAGATTAGTTCAGTAATTTTGTGGTTTGATATGTACCGATATACAGTAGTTCTTGTAGTATCAACACACAAACTGGATTCAATTTTTTACAAAATTGAAGCGATCAATTTTGGTTCATTTTGCAGGATTATTGATAAGGGTAGATTATTCAGCTTTCTCTTTGAGATTACTCTATCAGTGATAGGCCTACTGTCAAGGTACCGGCATATACCGAATGTAAGCCACACGTGTCATGATATCCTTTTATCTTATCAAATTCGACTCAGTTTCAGTAATACTTGAAATCAATTACTGCGAACGAAAAGCAAAATCCATTTAATGGATATTAATTACTATTTCAATCAATGACATTTTTTTAAGGAAAGCATAAGGTTTTACATGTATTCCAGACAAGAATTGGAGGGGATTGGAATGGTTTTCAGTAGAATCATTTGAGGGAGACTAGTATAAAATGTGCCAACAGTGGAATAGTTCTTCACAATAGTCTTCAGGCTTTTAAGTAGATAACAGCTTACAGCAGTCAAAGAGGCTACTTCAAGAGTCACCATGTACAGTCTTTCAGCTATTTCATTTGTTGGTAAGTGTATTTTAGTGATCGAATAGGAAATCATTTGTAAATATTCAACCGATTGGAGAATAGGAGAATCCATTACATAACAAATATTTGTATCGGTTTTATTGGTGGGGAGTCCCTGACGGAACTTTCACCTCGCTTGAGTACCTATATTATCTAAACAATCAATGGGCTTCACGACTGTTACATAGCAGTCGGGACCGACATTTTAACGTGCCCATCCGGACGTCCATGCTGCTACGCAAGCACTAATCTACCAGACGACGGATCACTCTTATCAATTACATAAAAATCAATAGACCATCGTCTGAAATATTGAAAATGCAACTTGATACTTCGGTGAATCTATCTCAATATTGATATATAATGATTCTTCAGTCAACATTTATTTATCAGTCAACATATATATTTATCAGATAACACTATTATTTACAAAAAAGGATATCTCATTTTTGTTACCGAGCTATTCATATGATTTAATATTAGAAAATATGACTGAAAGCAATGTACCTTGACTGAAAGATTATTATTTAAAACATAGTTTTATTTCTCTGTGAAGCTAAAATATTGGAGCATTTCTCTCACTTAATACTCTATTCGTAGTTTCCAGTTTTCTATTGCTGCGTAATTTTATTGTTTAAAGATTGCCATCTTTAGTGTTATTTGTGAAAATCATGATTATCAAGCCCGCTTGAAGCGAGGCTTCATGGTAATTGATAGAAAGTTAGTAAGAATAGTGAAGAACAATAAAGAATCAAGAGCTACATGTAAAGCTATGCATTTTGTAGTAAAGCTGAAGATGTATAATTGGTTATACACATTTTAGGCTAGTTAAACACACACATAGATTTTTGTACGCTTTACTTTTTGCCGTCCATATGAATTCTAGCAGATTAAACAGAACTTAACAAACACATGAACACATCATCTGTTTGACAAGTTATGTTCAATCTAATAGAAGGACGGCAAAAAACCTATTCTTAGACGGAAATTAATCGATTTTTGGACGTACGATTTTTTGCCGTCCTTATAAACTCTATTCCATTAAAAAGACGATGTTTGTCAAGTTCCGTTTAATCTGATGGAATACATAAATGGACCGCAAAAAAGTAAACGTCCATAAATCGATGTGTGTGTTAACTGGCTCAAGATGTGTATAACCAACATTTCTTCAGCTGTACTACAAAATCAAGGTCTATAGATAGAGCTCATGACACCAATGTAAATTTTGGAGCGAGACTCAACAATGTATATTCCATAATATGTTATATACACTATTCATACTATAATATAATACTAGATTATATTCTGTATACTAATAACACGTTAGCTGTTTATCACCTCAGGATAGCAGCAAGTTAATACACTTTTCAACAAGCAACAAAATGGCCGCGTGTCCAAACCTCTTTCTATAGACATTGTACAATATAATGATTGGAACAACTTATTATAATTGGCAGAGTCTGAGATGCATAAAGTCATGCTTTGGTTCAATAGAAATCTACTCACTTCAACATAGAAAGATCTAAATTTTTGGCCTTCTCACTGACTGCTACAGGTAAACGACAACAGAATGAGCTTAAATTACATTATTGTGCTCATCCTGGCAACTTGCCCTGCAACTGCTCTTCCATTGGAAGAGTTGATACAGTAAAATATTTAGGAATAATAAATGATGACCTTTTTAGATGGAACAAACATATATACTATATTGTAAAAAAATTAAGAAATCTGGTATTTATATTTGTGAAACTTTGTCAAATCACAAAAACTAAGAACACAGTGTATTATTATGCTTTGTTCGAATCTGTTGTTAGATATGGGATACTTATTTGGGAAGGTGCATATTACAATCATTTGGATCCACTCCTAAAAGTACAAAAACTTACATTAAAAATTATCAACTACAGACCCAGACTCTACCCAACCGAACTGCTATTTAAAGATTATAAAGTTTTAAGCGTTCGGCAACTATACATACATACAGTTCTTATCTTCATCAAAAGAAACCCTCATTTAACACGCAATGTAGACTATGCGCACAACACTAGATCTAGAGATAGGGAGTTGTATATTGCTAGAAGAAATACAACTTTTGGTCAGAAATCTGTACTATTATAGGCTGTAGAATTATTAATTCATTATCAGTGGAGATAATGGGAATGAACATTTCAAAATTCAAAAAAGTATCAAACATACATTATGTTAATAAGTATGTGGAAATGAAAGTAGCGAACAACACTATTGTATATGAACTAATATTGCATGTTATTCGAGCTCTGTTTTCTTTCACTACGATAATTAGTTATTAATTTTTAGCGCTATTTACGGTATACAATATTGGTAGAAATAGCCCAGATTAATGTATTGTATAAAAATTCATTTGTATTTAAAATATTATATTTAGAATTTTAGACTAAATGCATCCCGACACATAGACTCTATGGTGGGATGCTGCACGATAGTTTAAGGAAATTAATCCAAGTATGTAAAGGACTTTTTCCATATTATAAATGGTTTTTTTCATGTTTAATGAATACCTCTGACATGGGTTACATGACAGAGAAAAAAAATGGATAAAATAAATAATTATCCTTGATATAATATGATATATGGTTATCGATTAATTTCAGTGGCCGCAGCTATGCTATGCATGCTGAACAGTGGGGTCCGAGCTGAGGAGACCGGGCTGGAGATAGAGACACCAGTTCACCACAGACAAGAGCGCAGTCTGCTGAACGGTCTGCTCTGCGACGTGTCACGGTTGTGTCTGAACCTCGACGTGAAGGCCAACGTGAACCTGTGCTGCAAATGCAATAGCAAGGGCACCTACATCAAGCTCAAGAACGAGTGCCACCGCAAGGTCGCCTCCTGTCTGCTATCCAGTCTTTCCAGCACTCTCAGCGGGCTCACCTCCGGTCAGTAGATATACATTGCATTCTTATTATACCCTTGTACTCTTGTATTATTACCAATTTATTTTCAAAACACCCGCTAAACGATAAAAGGTGCGATAGTATTCCATCATATACGAGCAATAACGATATATAACGATACTATCGTATCGATAGTGTGCCGTACAATAGTAGACTCCATGGAATCAGTCTTTCCAACACTCTCAGCGGGCTCACTTCCGGTTATTGGAGATAAATTGCATTCTTATTATGTCTCTACTCTTGTATTACTGTATTACCAATTTAAACCCCCCCCCTAAAGTGCGATAGTAACGCAACCTAGTAGCCGAATGTGAAACTATTCAAGACGCGACCGCGAAGACTATAAACTATAAAGAAGATTGAATGAAAAAGACTAAGAAATTGTCAAAAACCACAGATTTTATGATACTTAGAAAGACCGGTTTCGGTTATTACACCATTGTCAATTTCTGATTGATTGTCAAACTCAGAGATTGACAATGGTGTAGCCTAATAACTGAAACCGGTCTTTCTAAGTATCAATAAATCTGTGGTTTTCTGACAATTTCTTAGTCTTTTTCATTCAATATGAATAATTACTACAATATCACTTCTCAACTACACAAAAAGTATAAAGACAGACCATTTCTTGGCAGATAACGGAAAAAAATATCTTTAGATACATCATGCTTCTGTAGTAATGTCTCCAGCGGGGGAAATATAACGTAACCATTATGGTCATCACATACCAACGCAGCGTAGCTTGAAATACGTATTTTGAAAGACGTAGCTGACGTACCTCCTGATGTTAATCAATCTCTCCATTTAAAACCGGCGAAGCATAGATTTAACTTTGGAAGATGCGATAGCTTAATTATGATTAAATAGAGAAATTGTATAACTCAAGCAGTTTGTATACTTTGCAGTATGTAAATTATGTATACTAGCAGTTGTAAACTTTTTATAAATCAACCTTATTAGCCATCGAAATTGTTCAAGTCTGTACATAATTTATTTCAAAGTGTTTTCTACTATAAAATTAATCAATTCAAAAGTTCAATTAAAGCATAATTGAGTTGAATTTGAAATAATCGACGAGCAGTAGGCCTATACAAGTTTTACAGGAAACTTGATGCAATCAATAATCACCATACTAAAGATTCTTTGGTTTCTTTCTTTTCAAACTTAGTCTTGTTACTAAGTAACTTATTTTAAATTTCGTACAAATTAATAAAAACAATATGAAAACTTGTAGTACCCTTTATTATTAAAAACGTTAAAATGCTCTAACGACTAGTTTCGACCATAGGTCATTTTCAAGTTAAAATCAATTTTTATTTTGAATTTCGAGTTTGAATATCTTATTTGTTTTATTTAAAATCCAAAATGATTTATTTTTTTACTTTGTTTTACAGATTTGCCAGTGGTCGACGCTAAGCTATGTGCTAATTTATAATCCAAGCGAGCGAAAGAAAAAATCACCCAAACAATTTTCTCATATTTAACGTTTTTTACACAGAAAAAATACTATAACTTGTCTTTGTTTCATGAAGGCTCTTTTAACTATACATTTGTGTTATGAATTGCTGAGATGGAGGAATAAAGCTTGCAAAAGTTGAAAACCCATTTTTATATTCAAACTAAGAATTTTCTCAATATATAAATATATAGTTGGACTATTTTCCTAGCACACGGTTCGACTTGGATCATCCGGTCCTACCTTCTGTACTTGAGTAAATTGTTTTAATTATAAGAAAGTAAAAAACAGGATTGAAAGACCGTCAAAATTTTGTTTAGAGTTGAATATTTATGTTTATATTTGAATATGCGAAATTGGTAAATGTTTTACATGGGACTTGTAAAATTCATCAGGTTCGACCTGAATACTCTGACACCAACCAGATCACGAAATATTTATAATAATTATGATTATAGGACTCAAAACTTATACTGCGTTTGAATAAGCATTACAATTAAAAGTAAATCTCATTAATTATGTCTCCACGCAGTACAACTCAGTTGTTAATTAACCTTTTCCAATATTTAAAACCACAAATTATACAAACCGATTGGATTAATCAAATCCACCTTCGTAATAGAATATGGCCATTGATAATGGTATATTTATTATTAAACGAAATTCCAAATTAAATGCTGTCAACCACTCCAAAAGACTTCTGTTACTGCAAATATTGACAACTGGGTGAACAGCTAGAAGGAAATTCAATGAGAACTACTATCATAGAATAATTTGCCAGCCCGGAAATCTTTCTATATTTACTGTATTTTCAAGATTACATCTTGCAGGTGATCCCTCTTCTTTATAAATATTCACAAGTCTATTCGTTAAATTTTTAATGTTTTAACATATCATTTCAACTCAAATTTCAGAAAAAATACTGTTTAGATCCTTACTTAAAGTTCTTCTATTGAAGCAAGTCTAAAGTAAAAAAACTTCATAAGGTCTAAAGTGATGTTTCCAAAAAATTCTGGGATATCCCGCTAAGACCAGTAAGACCTGTAAGTCCAGTTACGATTTTTCATCAAATCATGATCTATATAGTGAAGAGACATCGAGAGTGCAGTTAGATGATGGCATTCAACCATTGAGTTAGTTAATCATCAAAGCTTCTCATTATTATTTTTGGTTTCATTAACAATAATACTAATAATTGGAAGAATAATATTGAATGAAAAAGACTAAGAAATTTTCAAAAACCACTGATTTATTGATAATTAGAAAGACCAGTTTCGGTTATTACACCATTGTCAATCTCTGATAAACCTGAGATTGACAATGGTGTAATAACCGAAACCGGTCTTTCTAATTATCAATAAATCAGTGGTTTTTTGACAATTTCTTAGTCTTTTTCATTCAATATGAATAATTACCACAATATCAACTTCTCAACTACACAAAAAGGAAGAATAATACTTTGATGTTGTCAATACTACTCTATTTGTTCAAAATCGATATAAGTTAAAGAACCAGGTTTCATGGCAACACCTACCACATCTTCAGCAGAACAGGGTTTTGTCACAATTTATTATTTGGTTCTTTAATTTATATTGATTTTGAACAAATAGAGTAGTATTGACAACATCAAAGTATTATTCTTCCAATTATTAGTATTATTGTTAATGAAACAAAAAATAATAATGAGAAGCTTTGATGACTAACTAACTCAATGGTTGATAGTATATAGTTATAATGTTTAAGAATTGTTTCATTTGTAGCCTGACCTGTACACGGAATCGAACGAATTAGGCTATGCAAAAATACCACATCTCTTTCCATACAATCTATTATTAATAATAATAATAGATATTGAGAAAGATCAACCTGAATAATTAATTTTAATCAACCTGAACATTTGAAAGTAATCAACAAAAACTTATTAAAATAAATTGTTTATTGGTAAGAGGCTTTCGAGAATATATAAAATACTTTACAGCGTACATACTTAACAGAGTGGTGTTAGGTTTCCTTGTGGCCGATGTTCTGTATGAGCTCTAGCACGAGGGAGCCGAGACGCTCATCCTGATTGGTCCAGGACACGTAGACGTTCTTGTTCTCGTGCTCGCCCCCCTCCACCTTGACAAGCACCGACTCGATGGACAGCGAACCGTCCGTCTGCCCAATGCTCCAGCGTCCCTCCATGCGTTCACCCAGCAGTCGTTGCAGCTTGTCCAGTGTCTGCGAGCAGGGGCCAGGGTCGTCCAGTCGAACCGTCGATGTGAATCTGAAAACGATTCAACCAAAGTTTGATTGTTAACGAAATTATCAGTATTCAGTAAGATTCACGTTCTCAAGTCATGCCAGCATAGCATTAACATTTGCTTGCTATTTAATGCCCGGAGGCAGATGCTCGGTTTAAACGGAGAAATGTCAGTTGTTCGTTTGAACCCCGAATGAAACACATTATGATAAAAGCAACCATACCTACAAGTAAACGTTACGTAGCGTTAAACGTAGATGGTGCAAATTGGACAAATCACATCCTAGGGTACGTTTATGTCGGAGCTGCGATTAGTGATAAAAGCTGCGATTCTAGCAACGCGTAGATAATACCAACGTGCTTTCTAATGAGGCCTGTTTATGTCGGAGCTGCGATGAAAATCGATCTTGGGTCCTGACCATCGATAAGAGCATCGATAATGGCTCGGTCCATTTTCGAAGCTAGTATCGAGGCTAGTATCGAGTTGTAGACTACAAAGTACAAACATGGACCAATATTTTTTCATGATTTGGGTTGATTTATATGTGGAGTTTCGTAAGCAATTTTCTTTACTTTATTAAACTATTTCTTATTCAATTACAAAATTCTATCTCATTGTCAATGATAATAATTAAACATAATATAGACCTTGATGTATGCATTTCAAGAATAAATTCAATTGTTTCTATTTTATCCAAGATTATAACTTTTTTGTATAAACCTACTTACCTTAATGTTAGCATTAATCGCTCCTCTGCCATGATAGGACTTAATGTGATAATTATTCCAGTCCTTTTGGAGATTATTGGAAACTCTCGTCAAAATGTAGTCGAAAGTTTCTATTTACATTCTCATATAGTCAAACAATTTTTTTTGGATGCTGTCTTAAATCTTTATACAAATGATGATACGGGTACTCCCCAAATACATTCGTCTCCAAATTGATAGGATGTGCATAATATTCACGTTCTCTACAACCTAGTAAGTAATGCTTTACTGTATTCAATGCAAAAATAAAATCTTCATCAGAATCACTCATTATAGCATACACAAATTGGTTTTTCAAAACATGAACTCACGAATCAAGCTTTAAGCACGACTGTCGGCATGAACAGTCGATAGAAGCTGAGCGCTACTCCCTACTAGCATCGCTTCTCTCATCGTTGCTAGGATCGTTTATCACAGCTCCGACATAAACGTACCCCTATACAATATACATAGTATTGTTGACGAAATACACAGAATGGCCCAGCGTACCGGAGATTTTTAATTTTATAGTTTGTATCACTGTAGAGTCGGTAGCTGTTTGAAATTTCGCACAATTGATATGAAAGCATTGATATTTGGTAATCATTGATCACTTGACTGGTATGGAACTTGCAGAAGCGGTTAAAGCATTTTATAAAAATGGTAATATTATCGCACAGAAAATGTTTTAGCAGCATTACCACATTTGACGTCATGATCCCTGTGGGAATATCTTGAGTCAAGATGCACCTTACACACCCCATGTCCACATCCACACTCTCGCCTTACGCGTACAAATGACGATGAGCGCGAGTGTGTATGGCTGCTCCGATTATTGTCGAGCCTCGCCCAGCCAAGCGAGGGCGATTGGCCAGCCAAGCATTCACAAATGGTCAAATTGCTGTGTATATGAAAGACCAACATGGTAAGTTTGGCCAGCGACTTGGCGTTAATGTGGACTGGGCACTTCAACAATACATAAACTGAAGGAACATTTGAAACTGAATCACTGCATTCCCTGAATTTTCGACACTGTCATCGCAGAGTTTCCATGAGATAACTGGCCAAACAGGCTATGGATGCCGAATGAGATCATATATTTATGATGTCATATTGAAAGATGAAGGGGCAATTTTTAAAATTCGCATTGTAATATCATAGATGGCATGATGAACATTGCACATTTTCATTGTAATATAATGAATGGCATGATGAATACATGGTATTTCATTTGCTATATTAATTTTTTTGTGATAATTAATTCAAAATTAGCCGTTTCCCTGTGCTACCCTGTAATTGTAAACGGTTCTAGAATTGAAAAAATTTAAACCCTTAAGTTAGTGTAACTTGTGAGTAGTAATCACCTGATGACATGGCGAGTAATTCCTGCCTCTTTGCAGGCCTCATCGACGTCCATCAGGCAAGTAGAGTTGTCTTTAACCACCAGGACACCATGTATAATCCGTGGCTTTTTGGGATCAGGAGGGGTTGCATTGTATCGTTTAGCTTCTGCTTTAAGAAGAGGCAATGACACATCAATAGGAATATGAAGACTTGTTTCCAAAACAAATGTTTCTCCATTAGCTGGCATGAAGCAATCCAAGTTGAATTCTTGTCTGATTTTTTCTTTAAGGAATTCCATTTTCGGGGCTTCCCCGTGCACGAGCATCACATTCTTGGGCTCGCAATACTGGATGAGCTGCATGATTCCTTTAGCATCAGCATGAGCAGAGAAGGACATGTACTGTACGGACATCTTTACTTCAACTACTTGCCTGTTTTCAAACTCGATCTTTTTAGCACCATTTAAAACTTTATGACCGACCGTCCCACTAACACAGAATCCAGGCATGATTATCATGTTATTTTCATTCGGCGCTAGTTTTTTGAAAATTTGTAGTGAAAGTCCAGCATGCAACATTCCGGGCGTAGCAAATACGACCATAGCGCCTGGATTGTCAATGTACGCTTTATCGAAAGGCTTGATGTGTTTAAAGTCAAACATGTTACGTTGGACAAACGTTTTACGGATTTTTTGATTTGTCCAAGTAATGAACATTTTGTAATAATTGTTGGCTTTTTCAGTCAGGCCGGCAGCAAAATATATTGGTATTTTTAAATTCATCCGTTCCCAATAAGTTTCAAGGAGAATACACAGTTCTTGAGCACGACCAAGAGCAAACACTGGTATAAGAACTTTCCCCCCTCTATCAATACATTCGTGAACTTTTTTCAGAAAGTCTCTTTCTCTGCATCGTTTTGAATCACGGATTGTTGTAGCATATGTGGATTCGGTAATGAGTAGATCGGGCCGACACTTATCTATCCATGCTGCTCCTAAATGTCGATCAGGAGTCATGTTATAATCTCCAGTATACACAACAGATTGTGAACCTACTCGAATAGAAAACATAGCCGCACCCAACACATGACCCGCATAGTAAGCTTTTATCTCCAAATTATTGTCAACCATAACTGACTGATGTAAGGTGACGGCAATAACTTTCTTCATACAGTCTTTAATCATCTGGGATGTGAAAAAATTACTTTCTCCTTTTTTCTCAACAGCTACTTTCCTCATATCTTCTAAGAGTATTGGTGCAATAGCTTTGGTCGGATGAGTCATATAAATAGGACCAGAATACCCAACCATTTCAGTGAAATAAGGTAAAGCACCACAGTGATCCAAATGAAAATGAGATATAATAACACAATCAATAATATAGTAGCCTAAGTAGTCAGTAAATAAACACAAACAGTAAACACCGAGAACCGAACACCGAACACCGCTTTCGTGTTTCATTTGAGGTTAGGTTAAGTCGTGACCGGCCACCGCCTTCACAACATTCTCTCTCAAGGATTGGTTTTACTGCCTACTATTTTTTTATACTTCTTATTATTAGTTGAAATATATATTACACTTCAAATAATTAGAGTAGCTTTGGTACAAAAAATCTTTTTGATATTAATATATTAGGTGATTCCTTGTATCTTTATATAAAGTTTTGTGGGCTAAGCATGATAATGGAGACTTCCCGTTCGAAAAAACTGACGGCCCATTCAACTAACCGAAGTAGGTTTGTAAACGAATTTAAGTAAATTTATCAACGACATGATTTTTATATAAATAATTTAAAAATTCAATGTACTACTAACTCTTTTATATTACGATTGAATATCAACAATTAGCCTAATCTAATGAAGTGAATAGCCTAATCACACTACGGCGTCGAATATGTGCATCGAGCCTACAACTTATCGTGAACCTGATGATTTTCACTCAATAGTCAAGCAATTCTGTTTTTATCAGCATGTAGTCCTTCTCAGAGGAGCTGTTTCTTATCATCGATGGGAATGAGTGATCATGACTAAATACGGTCATGTCTCTTCTTAATGACTACAGGTCTATGATGATTTTTTATATGACATCTATCTCTGTCTCTGTCTAGAAATCGAATCCAAATAGACTGGTTTTAGGTTAAAAAGAGTGTAAAGTAAAGTTGTTCAATTTTGATATAAATAAGTTGCGTGTTATGAAAATTGTTATGACAAGTCAAAAAGTGCTGTTCTTTTAGTAAACTTTGAAAAATTAATAGATATTTGACCAGTTTTTTCAAACTTCAAAACGACTTGTCTTGTAATAATTAGTGACACACACATGCTTGATTTTTATCATTAAATTTGTTTTATATTTTTGAGATAACTTATTCATCACTCTAATCATCACTATGGAGGAGAAAAAGATTCATTTGGACTTTCAAACCTATCAAGAAATTGAAAACCTCACTTCTGTCAAAGAACAATCCGAGAAGGATCTCAAAACACTGCAGTCTTCAATGGAGTATTTGGATATTGCTCAGAAGAAACTCACTGGTTCCCAACATGTCCTGGAAAAGATAACACCAGAAATGAATGGTAAAGAAGTTTTGGTTCCATTGACTGGATCTATGTATGTTTATGGTAACATAGCTGATAGTAATAATGTATTGATTGATGTTGGAGCTGCCTATTATGTTCAAAAGGATGTAAGCAGCGCAGTTGATTACTTCAAACGAAAATCAGTCTTTGTTAATGAACAAATGATGAAGGTGGAGAAGTATTTAGTTTTGGCTGAAACGAAACAGAGGGAAACTGAGCTGAAATTACAAGATATATTTGTGAATAAATTGTCTGTTAAAGAATAAGCATGTAACATAATCCATAATTTTGATTAATATCTTTCTAACCATCTAATTACGTGCTTTAATTTCTATTTTGTCAATAAATATTTTATTGAGTAGCACAGACTGTGGTAAATCATTATTAAGCTTCTAAAACCTACCATTTCTATACAAATTCAAGAGTATCTTAATCTAATTCTTCTGATAAATGAAAACATTGGCCAATCAATTTGGCTCAGTTATTTCAATTGAATTACCTAATTAACAAATATTGCAAGCGGAAAAGTGCATTTTGACATAACATGATCAATAAGTTTTTTGGTACATAATATTCTTTAGATTCGAAACAATTCATTTTCCAAGTCAGATAAAAATCTAAAATTTGCTAGCATCGGACTCAGAATAAAGGCACATTATATGGTAATCAATTTAATTGTAGATGGTTTAGATAGTCACTTGAAAAATGCCAACTAAACCTGTCATAACTAAGCTATAATGAGAAGGCCCTGGTTTTTAAATGGCCTTTTTATGCTTCAGGGTATGATCACATTGAATGTTACCACCCAATGCAAGTATGTGCAAGTAGTCATGCATGGTCTGGCGTGCAGATGAGAAACAAAATCTGGAAATAGCCATAGGAACACGCACACCGAATGCGTGCACTAGCTGGTGGTGGCCCAACCTAGTTGGACCAAATTGTCGGATAGTGAATGGTCTGCTTTTGATTGACTACAAAGAGCGTATGTGCAGTACTCCCATCTTTCACAAAGCTGCAACTTCAACCTTTTCCTTGTGGTTGAAATGTCAAAGTTAAACCTTGGATTACATACTTTCAGCAGTGGAGGTGATAGTGCAACTGTAGTAGATGTTGTATTTACTTTTTACTGTTACACAAGTTCATAAACCCAAGAGGATCACGTATACAGGATTCATAAGAAATTATATAACTAATTTCTTAGTATTTTAACCCTAGAGGAGACGCGCAATAATTATGAACAATTTATTTATCTTGCCTTATTCTAAGATCGATTGTCGAAACATTCTATATCTTAGATAATATCCAAGATATTAGACATATTATGAACTACCATCCTCCTAAGGATATGTGACCAGGCCCACAAAGATAAATTGTTCCTAAAAGACAAATAAGTTGATTTGTTATTTGATCACAAAGAACAAATGATTCGATTTCATAGACAGTTGTTTTGACTTCATATTTGGCTGCTGAATTTACTGGACTTGAAAAAATTTCCAAAAACCTAATCCGCCTCAATCACCAGCATGACAGAGGAATAACATGGCCCAAGTTATAGAAACTTAGAGGTAAACTGAGCAGAAAACTCCACATGTCACCAAAGGTGTTAAATAGAGCGTGCACTAGGTCGGTGGAACGGCGCGGAGAATTTCCGACCTGGAATTAAATACATGTGATCAAGTGCACCTCCGTGCACTAGGTCGAGAACGCGGCGCGACGCGTATTTCGAAAAGTCTGGAATCTCGGGGTCGGAACCGTGTCGTGCCGTGCTCCTAGTGCACGGAGGCAGGTCGTAATTTTTCCGCGCTCGGGTAACCGCGTGACCTAGTGCACGCTCACCTTTAGACAGGGAGATTCATTGTCAGCCTTGCTATTCAATATCTCGCACTACGTGAAATGGTTCAGAGTATCTACTCGAAAGGAAATTATGCCTATGCCGACATATTTGCTGGTGGCTCGAAATGAACACGCACTCTTCCACAACACTCAAGCCACTTTCACAACTCTAGAGAGAGCTGGTCATAAAATAGGTCTGAAGTTGAATAAGGATAAAACAATATACCTCAAGATGAAACCCTCAGTGTTGATTGATATACTTTGGAAACGGTTGATTCTTTTAAGAGATAAATATCAACAATGACATTAGCCAAGGAATTAATCAAAGAATAAGCCACGACTTTTGGACATACCACGTGAATGCAAATGTCTTCAGGTCAAAGCTAGTTTCAAGGAAAACTGAAATGAACTTTGTTGTAGATAATGAAACCAAAATAATAATGAATGTAGTTAGTGAAACCATAGATCAAGGATTTCTTGTCTCTGGTGAAACTGAAACTAATGAATACTAAAATGAAACTCCCGAACACTAATTAGGTCAATAGCTTGTACCATTACTGCCCATAATGCTAATGTCCTAAGTAAGTAAATGAGTATAAAATGAACATGAACTTCCAACCTCAAGTCGACAAGCATGGGCTCTTCTAAGGAAATTGGGCAGTGGAGCACCCATGGAAAGACAAAAAGCAGGTGTCTCTGCAAACTCAATAGCATCTCACATAGTGGAAACATCCAGAGCACAAGTGGACAGAGAACACTCGACCAAAATAAAACATGAGCTGAGCCAACTTAAGAGACAGGCAACAGAGAGTGAATTCAGTCTACCTTTCACCCAGAAGAAATCGCATCAGCTCTCAAGCATGTAGCTTCTGGAAAAGCACCAGGATTTGATAGTGTAAACCCAGAATTTCTAGTTAAATGTGGAAAATATGCAAAGGTATGGCTGGCTAAATTCTTCACTGATGTTATGCAAACTGGCAATGTACCCAAAGAGCTGAGGCAGTCAAAGATTATAGCAATTTTGAAACCAGGAAAACCAGCAAACTCAGCAAAAAACTATAGACCAATTGCATTACTGTCGGTGGTGTATAAACTACTGGAGAGGCTAATCTATAATAGAGTATGCCAGAAAATATTTGAAATCATACCTGTTGAGCAGGCTGGGTTCAGACCAAACAGGAGCTGTGTTGATCAAGTTCTATCACTTACAACATGCATTGAAGCTGGTTTCCAGAAGAAACTGAAAACATCTGCTGCCTTTATCGATCTATCAGCAGCTTATGACACTGTTTGGAGAGAAGGTATGATCTATAAGCTCCTAAAAGTGATCAAGTGTAAAATAACAGCTCGTCTTGTGAATAATATGCTGAGTGATAGAACTTTCAAAGTCATCATTGGATCTGATATAAGCTCACAAAGGAAACTTAAGAATGGTCTGCCTCAGGGCTCAGTTCTTGCCCCTCTCTTGTTCAGTCTGTATATTGCTGACATGCCAGAAACCTTGACTAGAAAACATGGCTATGCTGATGACTGGGTATTATCGACACAGTGTAAATCATTTGAAGAGTCAGAGGAAATTCTTACAGATGACTTGAGAGAGATGGGTAGGTACTTTCGAAGATGGCGTCTCCAACCAAATGCCAGTAAAACAGAAGTTGCATGCTTCCACCTGAACAATAGAGAAGCTAACAGAGAGCTAAGAATTCAATTCGAGAATAGAAGCCTTAAACACAATAAGGCTCCAAAATATTTGGGCGTGATACTTGATAGGACACTTTCATTCAAAGAGCACCTAACAAAGACAGCAGAAAAACTAAAAACCCGAAACCATATTATGCAAAAACTTTGCGGAACATCATGGGGAGCTTCAGCATCTACATTACGCTCTACAGCCCTAAGCCTTGTCTTTCAGCTGCTGAGTACTGTGCTCCAGTCTGGATGAATAGCTCTCATATTCATAGGGTTGATGTTCAGCTAAATAACTCAATGAGAATGATAGGTGGTGTTCTAAAATCTACCCCTGTGGAATGGCTCCCGGTGTTGAGTCACATCCCACCCCCAAATCTTCGACGCATGAATGCCCTTACTAGAGAGTACAAGAAGATACAGGAAAATCGAAGCCTGCCAATACATGAGGATATACAAGATGCCAATCAGAGACGTCTGCAATCTCGTAAGCCACCGGTTAGGACGGCAATTACAGCCTTAGATTCAGGTTTCCGTATAACTGAGGCCTGGCAACAAGCGTGGTCAGCAAAGCAGAACATTGACATCCCATTTGTAACCAAAAGGCCACCAGGCTTCGATTTGCCTCGTAAAACATGGTCGGCATTGAATAGGGTACGAACTCATCATGGTAGATGTGCCTATCTGATGCATAAGTGGGGGAAGGCTGACTCCCCTTTCTGTGAGTGTGGAGCAGTCCAGACTGTGAGACACATAGTGGAGGAATGTCCCAGATCAGCATACACAGGTGCACATGAAGATTTCCTGGTGGCTAAACCAGCATCAATAGCCTACTTAAATACCCTGGAAGCATGCCTCTAATTTCCAGGTCAAAAGTGACTAAGATATTTTCATTCGATTTATATATGAATTTTCTATTGTTTTCTTTTTTTTCGAATTTTGTGATCATAAATGTGTTGTGTATACTGCCATACGCTAAATAATAGTATAAAGTATCCTTGAACAAAGAATTAGGCCTACACAAAAAATATAAGAGCCATCCAATATTGATGGGAACTGGAAAATGCGAAGAAATGGCATGACGAACAATTTATCCAATCTTGCGAGGATCAATAATTAGCTGGCTTGGACATGCCTATCGAATGGACGAGCAGAGAATGCAGATGCAAATGCTCACAGGTAATATGATGGGAACAAAAAGAAGAGGCAGACCAAGGGAACGATGGTTGCAAAATGTTGAGATGGGCCTGGCTGTGGTGGCAATGAGAGGATGGAAACGCAAGGCGGTTGTGCGAGAGGAATGGAGGCAAATTTTAGAGAAGGCCAAGGTTCACCCCGAACTGTAGCGCTTACAGAAGAAGAAAATGAATTTGTTAAAAAATATAGAATAGCCCTAGAAGAAAACGTAACTTACATGATCTTCATGAAATATATTATTTGACGTGCAGCCGGCCTTTATGTGTGCATCCTTATATTGGCTGAAGTGAATTGGATCAGTATCAGTAACTTATTAGAAGAAGCGAACATCTTGTATGCTAATTGAATAAAATAAGGCTAATAGGCCAAGGAGCCTGGCCTCTACCATTGAACAGTGTTCAAAGTTACAAAATAATCCTATGTTGAATTATAGAAACTGACATAAAATGCCAATTCATTGCTTCATGGAAAAGTAAAGATGATAAGAACCCAGCTAAACATTATTTGAGTCAGCAATTCAAGAAGATTTTATTAGGTGCTTAATAATAGGTTTCGTCTTCTTTATTCAAATTAATTTGTGTTTTAACCCTTTATAGGGCATAGGCCTAAGCCCTCAATTGTAGTGATGATCTACAAATTTATTTATATACTGTTTCTGACCTTATAATCGATAATAAAAAATGATAATCTATCACCTACTTTCGAGAAAGTAGGACGTAAATGATTATAACAGAGACCGTTTAGACATTTGATCAGTGACAAGTGGGCATAGGTTCCAAGTGGTAGAATAATTTACCATTGATTTATGATTATTCATTTAATTGGAATGATGCTAATATTGGAAACATAATGAAAAAAGTATCTGAAATTTATGAAAAATGGAATAATAAAATTATAAAAGAATATTCTCACATCATAATCGATTTTTTTTTATCAAAAGAAAAATATTTGGCATTATTTGCATACTCAACCTTTCTTAGTTCTATAATAAAATATGTTTTCATATATAAATGAACTAATACAAATAACTATTGTTTGCACAATAAACTAAAATTCAATAGTAATACTAAATACATAATTTACATAAAAATATGCACATATTATAATTTTTTATCAAAAGAAAAATATTTTACAGGAATAAGTAATTTTGTTTAGTTAAATAAGTTTAAAGTTTCATAAAATAAGTTTGTAAAATAAGATAGTCTATGATAGCAAACGCCATGGCCCAAACTTTGAACCCCTCTTTATGGGCTTTATCGGCATGTAGGTAGCCTATTGCCTAATCGTGGATCTACTTTTGAAGGCAATCATACTCTCATCTATCGACAAATATCGAGATGGTGAGAAAATCTCTTATTTAATAGTAGTTACCTGAGATATTGCTATTATATTATTGCAAAAATAAAGAGATTGAATAGAATCTGAGTAGACTTTGGCCCGCACTATCTTCTACTAGAACTCCCAGGGTCGCCCTGGGCGGGCTAAACTCAGTCAGCGTCTGGGGCGGGCTACAATAGGGGGGGGGGTGTGACTCTTGACATGCCTACCAACCACCCTGGCTCGTTCCGGTGGTTGGAATAAAGAAGTGAGTGCTTTTCTGGAGTTGATTGTCCTCCTCGTCATGGTGTATCAGGTGGCTTCCCGATGTCGTCAAAGCCGGGGTGCCAAGGCCCAATTGTAGAATTAGGAAGAGTTCCTCTTTTAGGAGAAGAGGGGCCGTGCTTTCGCACTACCTGATGGGGTGTTGCATGATAAGACAGGTTCTTGGAACAGTGTAACTGCGGCAGCGCTCTGTCGTAATAGAGAGAGATCTGGCAACCGAGCCACACACGTGGTCGAGGATGAGTTGACCGTTGGACTACGAGATTCGAGCTTTAAAAGTCGCTCGAGAGCTTGAAATCCTAATGCCAAGCTTTCTTCATCAATCATAGATTTACTTCGTTACAAGAAATAAAAAATATTTTGAAGATTCCCTATAACTATCTTAAACAAATAAAATTAATTACTTTTATGGATATTTAAAAATAATTTAGGCTCGATTTCACAAAGAACTGAACGCGACGTTGGAAGTAGTGCGTTAGCCCATAACTGACGATATCGGTTTTCACCATAAGCTGCCGTTAGATCTACTTTTCAACGAAGTGCCGTTAGATTTACGTTTCACTGAAGTGCCGTTAGATTTATCATCACTGAAATGTAGCTAAAGAACAAACTCTGAAATGACCTAACGACTGTATATAGGCATCCGAGATTGACGATTTAAGACTGTTCCGTACACGTTTTATTATTTAAATTGGATAATCTTTTTCAATATAATTGTTAAGATCATTATAAGAGTGAGAAAAACTGGCAACTAAATTTTCAAGTGGTCTAATAAGCGAGCTATGGGTTGTTGAAGTGCTAAACACTTTAGCACTTCAACTAAAGAAAACTCCGTTTTCTTTCATTGTGTCAGTGCTTTATTCAAGCACTGGAGAAAACTCCGTTTTCTTTCCACATCATAAACGGTTTCGAATTTTCCATTGGAGTTTTTCTTAATACATTCAGTATTCCATTGGCTTTGTTCTAATATGCGTTTTTTCGCGATAATTGCCAAAATAAACAAGTTATCGAATTCAAAAAAAGTTAATTTTTTATTCATGAACGATCTTCTTCTTCTTCTTCTTCTTCTTCTTCTTCTTCTTCTTCTTCTTCTTCTTCCTTGCCTTTTTCCCATTATTTTGGGTCGGCTCTGGTGGATCTTAGTCGCCAGTGATTGCGATCTTGGGTCGTCTCTACCGTCAGTTGCAATTGTCTCATATCCCTAAGCACTAGTGCCATCCATGTTAGGCGTGGTCTGCCTCTGCCCCTTGGCCCCTGTCACTATCTCCAGCACTTTTCTAGTCATGTTTTCGGGTGGACGTCTCTTTACATGGCCATACCATCGCAGTCTTCCTTCCATTATTTTTTCAGCAATTGGCACAACTTTGAAACTGCCACGTACATGAGTGTTCTTAATGTGGTCCAGTCTACTTACTCCTCCAGCCCATCTCAGTAGTATGAAGTTTCTCTGCGTGTTGCTTTTTCAGAGGCCAGCACTCTGCACCATATATCATTGCTGGACGCACTGCAGCTTTATGCACTTTGCCCTTAATGTGTATGGGCATTCTATTGTCACAAAGCACTCCCGTCAGCTCTCTCCATTTCATCCAACCCGTACTAATCCTGCTCGAAATATCTGCATCAATGCTTCCATCGTTGATGATCGACCCTAAATACTTGCATTGCTGAACAACCTCCAAAGGAGTACCTTGCAGGTGTGGTGCCCGACTGACATTGCCACTAAAACCACAGTGCATGTAAACTGTTTTCTCCCTACTGATTCTGAGGCCAGCTCCTTCCAGTTTGGCTCGCCACATGTCAAGTGCTTGCTGTATCTCATCTGGCGTTTTTCTGATGAGGACAATGTCATTAGCATATAGGATGTCCCATGGAGGTGCGAGCTGCAATTCTGCAATGAGGTAGTTCATCACAAGGTTGAAGAGGAGTGGACTCAGGGCAGAACCCTGGTGCACCCCCACCTCTACACTGAACTCCCCACTAGTCCCAGCCGAGCTCCTAACCTTTGTTAGGATATGGGGAATAAAATGTTTTAGTTTGGAAAGATACGTTTTTTGAATTCTTAAGAGAAGTTCTAATAATATAGTCGAAACCGTTTATGATCTGGAAAGAAAACGAAATCCGGAAAGTTAGCACTTCAACAACCCATAACTCGCTTATTAGACCACTTAAAAATTTCAGTTGCAACTTTTCTCACTCTTATAATGATCTTAACAATTATATTGAAAAAGATTATCCAATTTTAATAGAAAAAGTGTACCGAACTGCCTTAAAGGAGTAGAAAATGGAAAAATATTTTGGCCGGCCGAGAACATCTGGTCTACAAAGCCAGCGACTTAACCACTCGAATAAGACCACTAAATTTAACTTAGTTGAATAATAATGTTTCACAAATCGACGCCGCATGACTGCTCTGTTACTTTCATCAATATTTATTTGAATACAATATTTATCTTATTACAATATTCCACTTTGTTTGATTCAATAAAAATATGTACGATAAAGATTGAAAAAAGAGTCGAAATAATATCATGATTTCGAATATCAACTAACGATTTTCATTAGACGTTTCAATAGAAAATTATCATATACAAAATATTTTTATTACAATATAATACTGCATGGATAAGGCTCAATTCATACGTAATAAGAATAGAATGGTTGGTGATGGATAGCCTACAATGTGGATAAATTATTTTGAATACTAGAGAAAAAACAACGCAAGCCTACTTTCCACAATCTTTTATTGGATTAGCACTAACAGTTTTATATCCGGTTTCTCAGTCGTTCCATAAACTGTTTATCAATTCAATAACTTTATTGAATCGATAAACATGAGAAATGCGTTTCTAGGATGCTCCATAAACTTATTGAATCGATAAATATCTCGATAAACTACAGTGCCAAAATCCAGCCTATAAAGATTTATGGATAAATGTGTCAAATTTTTGGAAAGGATCAATTTTCAGTTGCAATCGAAAAATTAAATTAAAAATAGTGTAGGTCACCAGTATTTTAAAAATAAAACAGATTGCTTATTAGTCATTATCAATATTTTCAGTTCAATATTTGTATTACAGCATTGAAGTTCACTACTTATCCATTAAATCGTATTTGAAGTATTTTATATCAATTAAATTTCCTATATAGTTTTGATTTTTTAATATCGTATGTTGTTTGGTTTGGATACTTGAAAAGACCATAACTAATTTTTCAAAAACCTCGAATTATTTTGTTCGTTTTTTTCACTTTTTAAGGTGATTTCAGTGATCGGACAGAGAAATCATTCCCCTTTCTTCAAGATAATAAAATTTGGAATTAGATCATTCCGTATCTTCAATGAGTAGTAGTAGCCTACTGAGTTATTTTTCAAAAACTAGTCATATTTTCGAAAAAAAAGAAATTTAAGGGACTGGATGTTCTTATTTGACTCCGATTGTCACTATTCAAATTGTATAATTCGAAATCCCCTTGGGCGTAATTTTGTGCTAAACAACCTGAGACCAGGTAAACCGTTCTATCTCGATAGATTTCAGATGTTTCAGGTGCACCTGATAACATCCTATTTTTAGCTTAAACGATCATAACTAACTTCAGTGTCCTCACATTGAGATTTTGCACAATAATTTCCTGAGTTTTATCACGTTCTATCAGAATCACCCTTTAGATGTACTTCATTTCAGTACCTATTTCCGTGTGGAGAGGCGAGCATAAGGACACCTCAAGGATCAATATTTTGAACACTCATATAACTTTTAAAGTAACATACTATACGGTATACATCAAGAAACTAACATAAAGTAGCCTATATAGCCTATAGGAGAGTCCGGTCTCACAAGGTGTCAAACTATCAAAAGATAAACCGAAAAACTTCAATAAACTATTTACTATGGATATAACAAACTATAGGATATCTCAATTATCGAATGAACTGAAAACATTAGAAACTAACCAAGTAAATAACTGATTATAAATCATTTGCTATAACGCTGTGAAACTTCAATTCAATTTTGAGACTGTATCAAATCACTTTTTGTGTAGTTGAGAAGTTGATATTGTGGTAATTATTCATATTGAATTAAAAATACTAAGAAATTGTCAAAAAACCACAGATTTATTGATACTTAGAAAGACCGGTTTCGGTTATTACACCATTGTCAATCTCTGAGAAACTAAAACTAAATACAAGAGCAGCAGAATCTATACTAGTAGGCGAGTACTGCTATTGGTCAAGGGCATGAACGCCTGCCATTGGCCCAGCTAGACAGTCTCCTCTCACTCAACGGTGTGACAAAATGGTGGCTTAAGCAACATAATCGCCATGATAACAAAATTTACTTTTAGTAGGTACAAAATAAGAACCAAGAAAACAAGTGTTAATAAAACAAATATGTAAATGGAAAAACTATTGAGTAATGTATGCTTACAATTTTATGATAAAACAAAATTCGTAGTGTTGTATTGGTTGAAATGAATCTGGTCATTTAAACTATACTTGGAATTTTCCTTAATTACTCTTGTTATTTCTAAAGCCTCTAGAATATTCAAAGATCTGCCTTTGTTATTAACATGCAGAAACTCAACATTCTCCTTAACTGTGAACTTGTGATTATTTGTTATCAAATGTTCTGCAAAGTTAGATTCCCCATTTTGTTTATTCCAATCTCTGATGTGTTCTTTAATTCTACTTTTGAAACTTCTACCAGTTTGGCCCACATAACAAGCATTACAATCACCACATTTAAGTTTGTACACCCCACTTTAATCAATAATATCAATTTTGTCTTTACTCCAGCTAAATAGACTATTTAGTATTTTGCCATGTAGGCATAGGAGGTAATGAGTGTGCAGATGAGCTTGCTAAGCGGGGTTCTAGTATGCCATTCCTTGGCCCAGAGCCGGGCTGTGGTATAAGTAAAACAACTGCCTTCCACACAATAAATAAATGGTCCAGGGACTTACACCACCAGCAATGGCAGGGTCACCCTGGTCAAGCACTTGGCAAAAGACTGCTGACAGTCTTAGTCGAGCAGCGGTGACGAGCGGACGTGTTTGTGGTGACAAGGAGTGAATTGTACTATTGTTTGCAGCTTATCTATTATTGAGTGTACTGACTTGTTTATCGTGACCGTCTACTCATCAAACTCGTATTCTATTTAGCTCGCATATTATAGATACGTTTGAAATATGAATAACTGCAACGTTTGCCTCGGCAATTTCAGTGATGAAGACTCAATAATTTGTGCTTCGTGTAAACAAAAATGTCATTACATCTGCCACTATTTAACCGAAAAGAACTTCAAAAAACGTTCAAAGGATAATCGGAATAAATGGAAGTGCAGTGCTTGTAAACAGGTGTCTGTGTCACCAGGACAAGAAGAGAGTGAAATGGAAAGTGATGTTTTAATGCGAAAAATGACTGTTTTATTTGAACAGTTTTCAAAATCGTTGAAAAAAGATATTGATCAACAATTAAGGGAACTAACTCACTTAGTAAAATTTGTTTCGGATAGTTTTGATAGTTTCAAATCGGATATCGGAGAAATCAAAAAAGCTAATGAACAATTAATCACTGAAAACCAAAAATTGAAAGAAGAAGTGAAATTTCTTTCTAAGAGAAATGACATATTAGAAGAATATACCAGGAGGGAAAATTTATTATTAACCGGTATACCTGCAACAAAGAACGAAAACATGGACGAAATCCTACAAGGCGTAGCCAGTGCTCTCCAAGTGTCTGATTTTTCATCAAACGAAATCAGCGTCGCTCACAGACTGCCATCCATGAACCGAGAGACTACACCGATGATTATCGTCAGGTTCGTGAGAAGGAGTATGAGGGACAAATGGATGACGGCTTTCCAGACCATAAGCAGAGAAGATAGGAGCAGCCCCGGAATCGACGTGAAAAAAATCAACAGAAACCTGCCGAACGGACACTTCAGGCTAATGAATCAGCTGACTGCCAAGAGTGCTAAAGAACTGAAAGCCGCTCGTGAGTTAGCTAGGGAAAATGATTGGAAATTCGTCTGGTTTCGTGGTTCACAAATGTGCGCTAAGAAGTCGGAGGGTTCACCTGTATTCAAAGTCAAGGGACTGGACCATCTGAAAAAAGTTATCAACGGAGAGGAATAAAGTGTTGCTACAGGTTTGATTAAACATTTATTATGAATGATCTCACGCAATTTGTAGATAGTATTAACAGTGTTAGGGAATGTGAAAGTACCGATGAATACTTGAACTATATCCAGCCCCTTAATTATGAATTGAATATTTTTAGTTTAAATATAAGAAGTTTGAAAAGAAATTTTGATCAAATTCTCATTATTTTGAACAGCATGAGAACAAAATTTGAGGTTCTAATTTTTACTGAAACCTGGACTTCTGAAGAAGAAAAATCACTGTTAAACATTAATGGCTATAATTTATATATAAAAAGTAACTCCTTGAATCGTTCAGATGGAATTGTCATGTATGTAGCTAGTAGTATTTCCTCGAAAAAAATTGATAGTCCAAACGAATATTCTTTCTTAGCTGTTGAGCTGCAAACTAAAAATAATAAATATTTAGTAACATCCGTTTATAGATCTCCTAGTACAAGTATACCTTTATTTATAGAACAACTTGATAATTATATGAATGGTTCATGCTTTAATTTTGATTATTCATTAGTGATAGGTGATGTAAATATTGATTTGTTATGTAACTCTAAAAAAACGCATGATTATTTGTCTATTATGAGTTCGCATGGGTTTGAGTCCTTTGTCAATAGAAAAACTCGTCCTGCTTCAAATACTTGTTTAGACCATATTTTTTCTAAATCCAAACATAATGACTCATTAAAAACTGCTGTATTAGAAATGTCAATTACTGATCATTATGCGACTGCTCTTCACGCATCAATTAAAAAAGATGTTTGTTCTCGATCTAGTAAGCCATGTAAGTTTATTGAAGTGAGGAATGTTAATAAAGAAAAGTTGTTAGAGGAGAGTGCTTTAATGAATTGGGAGATTGACGCGAATAGAAGTATTGAAACATTAGTAAATGAATTTGTAAATAATGTAAAAACGTGCATCAGTAGAGCAACAGTTATTAAAAAGGTTAATTTAACTAAAAAACATTTGAAACCTTGGATGTCCAATGGAATTCTAAAGTCCATAACTATAAGAGATAGATTATATAAAAGATTGAAAAATGAACCATTTAATGTAGAGCTGAGAAGGAAATTCCTGTCTTACAGAAATAGAATAGTAGATCTAATTAGAAAAGCAAAAGATTTATATTATCAATCAGAAATAAATAAAGCTCAAGGTGACCCTAAGAAGATATGGTCTGTGATAAATCAAGCAATTATTGGGGTAAATAAGAATTCACAATTACATGTAAATCAAGATCTTAATGCTTTGAATGACTATTTTGTGAATGTAGGTATAAATCAAGCGCAGGAAATTGATATACATGGACAGAATGAAGATCAATATTTGGAACAAACAATAGATATTGAAAATGCATTTAATTTCAATTTTGTTACTGAAACAGAAATCAAGGAAGTAATCAAAAGTTTGAATGATAATAAGGCACCTGGATGGGATAACATATCCAACAGCGTGCTAAAACTATTAACTGACACAATCTCTAAACCTCTTTCAGAAATTTTCAATTGTTGTTTTTCATCTGGATACTTTCCTTGCATTTCAAGCATGCAAAAGTTATTCCTTTACACAAGGGGGGGAGTAAAGAAATACCTCAAAATTATAGACCAATTAGCTTGCTAAGTTCTATTTCTAAAATTTTCGAAAAATTGGTAAAGAAAAGATTAGTTGAATATCTAGATGTTAATAAAATCCTTGATAAGAGGCAGTTTGGTTTCCAACAGGGTAGAAGCACAGAGGATGCATTGGAGTCCTTAACTGAGACAATATACAATGGTTTCAAAACAAATAAAAAAACCTTGGTAATGTTTCTGGACCTGGCCAAGGCTTTTGACACAGTACCACATGATAAAATGATCCAGAAACTATCTAATATTGGTATTCAAGGAATAGAGTTAGATTTATTTGAAAGTTATCTAAGGGGTAGAAGCCAAATCGTTAGCTGTGGTGGTAGTAATAGTGAGATTAGAGATGTGACATGGGGTCTACCTCAAGGGACTGTATTGGGACCAGTTTTATTTTTGATCTATGTTAATAACCTGCCTAGTGTACTGGACTCAGTTGGGTCTAAGACAATTTGTTTTGCTGATGACACAGCACTTATCTTCCAAGAAGGTTCCTGGGAAGATGTTATCAAGCAAACAAAAGTGGGTTACTATAAGGTTTCTCAGTGGCTAAAATGTAATTATTTGAGACTAAATCTTGGTAAAACAAAATGTATGACCTTCAGTCCAACAACAAGAGGAGATCTAGATATGAACAGGCTTTGTTTGAATAATGCTTGTAACAGGTATCCATGTGATTCTTGCAATGAGGTTATTGAGAGTGTAAACAATTACAAGTATCTTGGTATTTTTGTTGATAAGCATCTACGCTGGTCACCTCAGATTAGCTACCTTTGTAGAAAATTAAGGGTGGTCAATTTAAAAATGTACATGCTTAGAAGTATTTTGAGTCTAAAATTACTAAAATCTGTTTATTTTGCTCTATTCCAATCCTTAGTTCAGTATGGTAATTCTATATGGGGAGGAACTTTTGATTCAACTTTAAAACCTCTATTTGTTTTACAAAAGTTAGTTATCAAAACAATAATGAGGTATCCGAGAGATTTCCCAAGTGTCACATTGTTTCAAAATTCCAATCTGTTCACTATAAGACAATTGTTCATTTTAAAGACTATTAAGAAACATGTGCTCAAATTAAAAAATATTCAAAATTTTCAAAGAGTAACTAGACAAGTCGCTCAAAACTTAATCACAATTGAAAGAGTTGATAGCACCCTATCCCGTAGAAGTATTTCATATTTGAGAAATAAACTCTATAATAAAGTTCCAAGAGGATGGTTGATAAAGAAGCCTAAAATAAAAGATTTCCATACCTGGGTGAAAGAAAATTATTTTTATTCAATTAATGATTTGGTTTAATATTGATTGATGTTGTATGAATCTTAAATTCAGCTTTATGTATATCTTTAATTTTTTGTTATTTCTTAGAATGGAATATTTAGTTGGTTGAATGTTAATTACTGTTAGCCTATATTATAATATTGTAGGATCATTTTATATATTAATATTAATGTATAAGTGAATAAGTTATATTAAGACTCCACGTCGGCGTACAAGTTTTCTTTTGCCGACGAGTAGCACAAAGTTGTCAATTTCCTTTCAGTTGTATTCTGTATATATTTTTGTGCAATAAACAATTTGATTTGAACGATTTGATTTGAGACGCAAGCCCTCGCTTCACCAGGTGGCTGGTGAGTCTGGGAAGAGGTCAGGTCAAGCAGGTGATTGCCCTGATAACTGGACATGGCCACTTCAGGAAACATCTCCACACAATTGGACTCAGAAATGAAAACCAGATGTGTAGGCTTTGTAATCAGTCTGTAGAGACTGCCAAGCATATCATACTGGATTTCGTGCTAGTCTTGGAGCTAGAAGAAGGACTCTGTTTGGCTGTAAGCAACCAGGTGAGGAATGGGATGCTAGTATAGGGAAGAAACTCCTGGATCTTGTAAAGGACACGGGAGTTGGTTTGCCTAACTAACATACTTGGGACACACAATAAGCTTCGGTTGACGTGTGAGGTTCTTTGAACCTTTGGATCTTTGAATCCGTCCCTTCAAAACATAAACATAAATCAATTAAATTACGAATTTTAATTTATTTCTTATATTTATAACTAATTTAATCTTATTTATATCTATCCAGTATACTGGTACATTCCAAATTCAATATTCTCTTATTGGTACGATAGGCCAGAAGGTAACATCCAAGGAATCACATTTCATGTCAAAAGATAACTGAACAGCTGTTTCCATTCCTTGAATTTTATTGGCAGCATCGCCATATAATAACTTCATTTGTTCTGACCTCAATTTTGAGGCAGTTCGGCAATCGGGCTCAGGAACAAACTGTTTGACATCTGAAATCAAAACATAGTGAATCGAACAGGCTATTTCTCAAATCAATGAGCTATATTAATTTTTATAAAATATACTAGTAATTAAATATTTATTTTACGAAACGTTGAAATTCAAGTGGGAGAATCTCAAGGCATATTGAGAAGATGTTGAAGATTCAGGCAAGCAGACAATATTATTTGAAAAAGCAGGACTAAGGCCCGGTTGCACAAAAGCCGGTTAAATTTTAACCGTGATTAATTTCACGAGAACAAATCAGAGAAGGCCTTTTTGATAAGACTGCTATATTTCTCAAATCAATGAGCTATATTTATTTTCATAAAATATCCTAGTAATTAAATAATTATTCTATAAAACCACGTTGAAATTCAAGTAGGAGAATCTCAAGGCATATTGAGAAGATGTTGAATATTCATGCAAGCAGACAATATTATTTGAAAAAGAATATAGCCAAAACTACATTGGAGCCGATTCCAAATGTGACCGTATTTATGATATAAAAAGTCGATTGAAAACTCGCTGAAGGACATGAAAAGGAGAAATTCATCCTTGGCTGAAACAGCTGTGGATAGTCTCGAATTATAATGGGCGTCTCTAAAAAATCATTTCCCAAAAAATTATTCAAAATCGGGATACTAGAGCCAAACATACTACCATCTCCATTCGTGTTGCAATCATTAGTTACTAATTAATGATCTAGTGTTTGTCTTCTTTCACTGGCTTCAATTGAAGGAGAAAAACTATCATCCGAAATTGAAGACAATGATAAATCTATTTCTTTTTCTCTGAAAATAGCTGGTTGAACGCACCCCGTTTCCGATTTAACTAATTTTTTTAACTCATTTGTTAACACTTTTTTGCCTATTACATTCATATGCAATCCATGGGTTGTGCGGAATCTTCTTGGAAAATTGAACAGCTCAACCAATTTCAAAGAGTAAGTTTTCGCAATATTTCTAATCCCCTCATTGTATAATCAAACTAGTCGGTGTATGCAAGAATCCCTGGGTAGATCATGTCTGAAAGGAATTGTACAAAGGACAATATTAGTGTGACTATTCGTGATTATAGTTTCACCAATCCTTTCAATCATCTTCCGCACTGTATCGCAGTCATCAGAGGCACTGATACTGTTAGAGCCAGCCAGGAGAACTATGAAATCGTTGTCTGTGAATGCCTTCACCTCCTGACTAGCACCAACAGCATCCAACACAAAATCCAGAGGAGCCCCCGGATACACATTACCCGACACCAGAAATCCCGATCCCACAGAATTATGTAGCATGGAGGGAACAGACCTTCCATGACTTGCTGAGAACAATAACACCCTCCTCTTCACCGTCCGTGACGATATAGGCGTAACACCCATCTTGATACTGCGTGACAACGCAGAAGACTCATCCCTTCCACTCCGCCTCACCCCATCAATACCCAACACTCGATGCCCACCCTTGAAATTAGACCTATCATTCACCAACTCACTCTCACTCATCCTCCTAGTCAGCCCATGATTCACAATCTTTTTTTTTTTGAGGAGGAATCTCTCATTTTCAAATTCTTACATTCACTTATTTCTGAGATTTCACTGCGCAAGGCTGTATTATCCGCCTCTAAAACCTGTATTGTAGTTTTCATCGAATCAACTTGATCCAGGAGAGTTACATTTTCTAATTTTAGCTTGGCAATGGTATTAGTGAGTTCTCCTTTCTGTTTTTCCAACTTTAGCTTTAGTTCATCTACCTCATTAGTTAAAGATTAGAGATTTAAATCGATAAGGTCGTCCCTTTGTTGAAGAAGTTCGACCGACCTTACTTCGAGAATATCGATGTTCGTCTTAGAACCTCTAAGATTAGGAGTATTCACTGCCATATCGCGAACACCCGTATTAAAAGTAATGTGACTCACATCTCCAGAGCAGGAAGATGATAAAGGAGTGGGAGACTTGGCAGAAGGAGGGGCGGTAAACCCGTCACTGTTAACCAAAGGTGAAGCCGGTGCAGAGGACTGTCCTTCATCATCAGTTATTACTGAATCCTCATTAATCGAGTCATTACAAAGCTGATTTAATTTATTTTCAGGTGGAGAATGGTTATGTAAGTTGTTAACATTGATTTCTTCAATCTTCGTAGCATCTTTGTCGGTTTTCAAGGTAGCCTTACAAGACTTAGATAGACAACGCCATTGAGCTAGACCAGATGTATTAAAACCTGTTAGTCTATACGAAAAATCTCTAAAGGTGAGTTTAGGATTACCCTTATTAGTTTTACTTAAGATGATATCATCCATTTCCATTCAAAGATCGAGTTTAGACGATTAGTTAGTACCGTACGATACTGTCGCTCAGCAGAAAGTGAATCAAAAGAATGAGTGAGAATAAATTAGTAAATTCTGTAAAATTGATAAAAGGATAAAAGTCCTACGTTTCGAACTTGCAATAAACAATAATTACTACCGAGTTAGCCCAATAATAAAATAGAGTCCAATCCAAATAGGAAGAGTGAAACAGATTGACATAGGATGTATCAGCTATCAGAGTTAAAAAATGAATTTAATGAGAGCAATTTAAAGCGCTTAGAACGCTGCTGAGTCAGAAGAATGAAGTAAAAGCAACAAGATATTGGTACCAGGGGGTATCAAGGTGACTAGATTGAATCTTACAGATAAAGTGTAAGAATATATTTTGAGTGATAAGGAAGTCTACTACGTTTATAAAGATAAAATTCGGGAAGTAATACTTTGAGCTAGAAAGGAGACAATTCAAAACAAGAGACTACACTACTCTATCGCACTGAAACCAACGAATAGACTGATTAGATAGTTTGCTTTCTTTTGTATGAAATAAACAGTCAATAATTCAGAAAAATATACTTCCGAGTTACCGTTAAATAGTTTAGCCCTCCTCTCACTCCAAACAAGTAAGAATAGTTTGTTTTAAGCTAACGCGGCGCTTGCGAATCCAAATATATACATTGCGCGTATCCCGTCCAGTTCCGGGACAAGCGCGACAGATATCCTGAGCAAGGCCGCACAGTGTTTACAAAATTATTCACCCGTATACGACGCTTACAGGGACAGACTTGGAACACATTGAATTTGTTTGCCACTTACAAAATAGAAATAATTTATAAAATAAATAATGACCACTTTATAAAATTGTTCTTTATGAGAAGCAGAGCAAGTAAAAAACGATAAGTGAAAAGACTATTGTGAACTATACAAGAACAGTACGATACTAGTAATAAAATTAAAAAAACAAAAATTGAAAAAATATCAGAGAAAATTTATTTACTGTTATGAAACTGTTTGCAAAAGCGAAGAAAAAGAAAAGGCTAATTACGTTGTTTAATTTATTTTGTATTAGAAATTTAAACCTACTTTTTATAACACGAAGATATAATGCACTATTTATCACAAATTAATTTGAATTTGATTTTAGAAGATGAGGATTCTATTCAATTACGGGAAAGATTGAGTATGAAATTGAAAATAGATTTTTTTATCATGAATTTACTCAGAAATACTTTTTAAACTGTTATTACGACTGTATTAAAAAAAATAAAAAATAAAATATAAAAAAATAAATCTGTAACTAAAGTAAGATTAATGGATCCAGTTAAAATAAATTTTAAAATGCGTTTATCAACTAGAGAAATTTACGTTAGTACAAGGTTTGTTAATGATTGATAATAATAATTAATTACGGTATTAGACTAACATTTACTAAATGATGTTATTAAGATTGAAAGTTATTTTAATATTTAATGACGCGAAAAAATTAAGTTATAATATTAAGGTTATAAACACAATATTCTACTTCAATTTCTGAAAGCAAGAAACGAAAGGAAACAGGCTATCTTATCTGAGACGGAGCTGCACCAAAAACACAACCGTCCGCTACCACTGACTTCACTCGATTGTTTTACGATCATTTTAGAGAATTGTGTTCTGTTTATCAATAAATAAAAATAACGAGCGAAGCTCGGTGCCCCGATATTGTTGAATTTGTGTGCAGTGGTTTCAGACAAATACGGAGGATAACAAATTTGAAAACCAATTCATAGTCGAATCTTTTTGTGTAGTTGAGAAGTTGATATTGTGGTAATTGTTCATATTAAATAAGAAGACTAAGAAATTGTCAAAGACCACAGATTTATTGATAGAAAGACCGGTTTCGGTTATCAATCTCTGATAAAAACTAAATACAAGAGCAGCAGCTCTTGCTCTTGTATTATTAGTTGTATTTACTTTCTTGTTTTTAGCTCGTGCTCAGAGCTCTACTGCTCTTGTATTTAGTTTAAGTTTATCAGAGATTGACAATGGTGTAACAACCGAAACCGGTCTTTCTAACTATCAATAAATCTGTGGTCTTTGACAATTTCTTAATTTTCTTATTCAATATTTCATAGTCAAATGGTCAGTTGACTAGTACGTCTTTAGAAAAAAAGTTTTCTTAGCCTCCGTCACATCAGTGTACAATGCATTTATCTAACTGCAATTCACTTTCAACAAAACGCTTTGTCAAACGAATCGCAGCCTTATCAGCCTAAAGCGAATTCAGTCGCATATGATTTGTAATGCTCAAAATTATTCAGGTTGATTCGCAATGGTCAGTATTTTTTCAAATGATTGATAGCCATAATGGTCATATTTCAAGTTCATGGTCATATTTTATTTGATTAAGGCTCATATGCATCAACTTAGTTTAAACGGAGATGAATAAGCTTATCGTAAACCCGGAATGTAAAAATTATAGGTAACGCTGGAGTCGCACACAACAGTGATAATACAATTCCCATAAGTTCACATGGCTTACCAAAAGAATTAAAATCCTGTACAGTAATGTTAGAGGCGTAGTGAGAATAGGAGGTGCTGCATCTAGAGAATTCAAAATAGATAAAGGTGTCAAACAAGGAGACAGTCTAAGCCCACTTCTTTTCATAGTACTGATGGATGAAGCAATAAAAATGTGCAAGAGAAGAACGACTCGAAGCAAGATTGGAAACCGTAACCTCCGTCCAGTATACGTTCAAGCACTGATATATACAGACGATATCTTGCTAATAGCCAACACTCAAAGAGATCTACAAAATGCTGTAACAGAATGGTGTAGTGCGATAAGAGATAAGGGAATGGTTGTCAACATTGAGAAGAGTAAAGTGATGATAGTATCAGAGAATCAGGAGAATGTGGAGTTGGATATAACATGGGATGGTAAACTATTGGAAAGGGTGAACAACTATGAATATCTTGGGACATTAATCTCTGCAGATGGGAAAGTTGATGAAGAGATAAACAATAGAGTAAGGAAAGCCAACCAAGTGTATTACCAGCTTAGCAGAACCATCCTGGGTGAACGAGAAATAAGCCAGGGAACTGAAATAAAATATACGAGTCAATATTCAAGCCAGTCCTAATCTATGGAACAGAATGCCTCACAGTGATAGAAAAGCACAAGAGTAGAATTACCTCCTCAGAAATGAGATACTTAAGGAGGGTGGTTGGAAAAACCAAAAGACAGAGTGAGAAATAGTGTGATCAGAGAAACATTAAAACAAATCATGAAACATTAAAACAACTGATTACCACTGTTCAACGAAAAACTTTAGGATGGTATATGGCCATGTAGCTCGGATGAGTAATGAACAAAAGGCAAGGCTGGTTATGGATGCAAGACCGGAAGGAAGACGAGGCAGGGGACGACCACGACTGCAATGGAATCAGTATGTAGAGAGTATAGCCTAGCTGCTGGAAGAGGAAAGACAATGAATGAAGTAAAGAGAATGGCACAGGATCGTATAAAGTTTAGAGAATGGTTGAAGGAACCCGACGCTTAACGGCAAAAGGGTATGAAAAAGAAGAAGAAGTTCACATGGTATTATTCATATTCACTCGGCCGGGCTGAGTGTAAATTATTCAATTATAACTTGTGGGAATAGTCCAATTACAACTGATGGGAATTATAGTTTTACTGTTCACTATTATCACTGTTGTGTGCGAATCCAGCTTTAAAGAATGCGACTAAATCACCAAATAAATGTGGTCTTGCGTTGAACGTAGTTAGTGCATATGGCCATAAGGTCTAATATTACAATAAGTTATTACTTGTACGCATTGATAACAAGGATTATCAGGAATTATTTCAAGGATTTTAATGAATATGAATAATTTATATCAAGATCGACTCTATTTCGATGCTGGTACGATTGCATTTTCAAACCTAAACTTTCCCAAAACATAATTTGAGTTTTCAAATATTCACATAGTATTTATTTTAGGTTCATTCAGATACGTCTCGACACGACTGTAACGTCATTCAACTTTCAGGCGTGTGATACAAGGTCTCACTTTAAAAGTGAATATGTTATTTGAGACAGGTTTGAAATTGAATCGTACAAGTAAATTTGCATCTAAATCAAGTGATAATGACCAATTAATGAATGAATAACTCAAGTCGAGCGTGTTAGAAAGTGTATCCTCACATTTGAAAGGTTAAGGTTTGCATCTCAGTCATGAGAAAACGGTTTTGTAGAATACTTACAATTCAAATGTTATTTTTAATGATAATACTGATATCCTGTTTTGCTAAGTTACAAACTATAGTGAGGTCCACATTATAATGGCAGTGTACGATTGACAATACTGTTGCTGTCCTTTTCTATCATACAACAAAACAGATAGCACTATCTCTCTCTCGCTTTGCAATGTTGTCTATTTGCCAGAATATTTTATATTTACTTTTGACAGTGACTGTACAAAACTGAACAAAAAATTCTCAGCCACCATTTTTTTCTTCATTCTATCAAAATACTTGAGTACACAAGTCGTATAATTGATTTAAAATGTATTTTTGAAACGATGAAATGATTTTTAAACATTACTGTATGAGAAACACAAATTAAAATACCTGAAATGACATTTTAAAAGTTGATAACTAACCATCCTAGACTTCATCCATGCTTCAGTTAGCCTACCCGTATAGGTTAGACCTACTCGTACCGGTATAAATAACATTGAAAAGTTATTTCAGAATTAATTCATTGAAATTACTTATTTTTAAAAAGGATTTATATTTTTATATTATTAAAAAAAGAAATTGGAATAGAATTCCTACCAAATAACTCAATTTCTGTTGTTTTGAAATTCAGAACGGTGTATCACAGCTTTTTAAATTAGCCGCCATTTCAGGTTTGTATAAAAATAAAAATCTGATCTCAGTTATGGAAGCAAATTTTTGAATCAAATTATGAAAAAATATATTTTCTTGTTTAATTTGACATTAAATTGATTATTTTATCAAGGAAATGATAATTTTTATTGGATTAAATTTAATGGGATGAATTGAGTAACAGCTGTGTACAGTCAGTGGCAAAATGGAGAGAATTGGCAACGTTTTTCTCCTATCTTTCTTCACTGCCATTATAACGTGGACCTGACTATACATAAAAATGTGACTGGTTTTATTATTATTATGTTTGTTTCTGTCCATAATGTGAACCACATTGGATGGTCACAGATAAACAAGTCATTAAAAATTAAAGAAAAAGCATGCACTCAAGGCGAGAGCATGCATCAAGTAAAATACCGCTCCAAAGCAGCACTCTCACAACTGAAAAACTCATTCAGCGCATAAAACGGGTGATCCTCAAGGAATAGCCTCAACTTTCTCCTCAGGCTTGCCAGTGGCAGAGTCCCCGCTGTAATGGGTAGCTTGTTGATGATCTTTCCCACTATATAAGCCGAACTAACCTGCGTTCTCCCAAGCCTGCAATACGGGAGGTCGAGCCTATTCCTATTACGGGTATTATGCCCATGGACATCACCCCTTGTAGGCAGGACACCCACCTCCCCAACTGCCCCAATCACAGACATAAAAATGAAGAGGCCAACCACAGTCAAAATACGCTGCTTAACAAAGAGTGGCCTACAAGGGGCTAGGTATCCAGCACCACACACAATTCTCACAGCATTTTTTTGTAGCAGCAAGACAGCCCCCACCTCAGCAGCTCAACCCCAGAGTGGTGGAAGAACGCATGGTTGCTCATACGGAGATATGCCTCGGGAACACAGCTCTTCAGGCTCCTCAGCAGAAACAGGACTCTGTTCAACCTGCAGCAGACACTCTGTATATGCTCCCTCCAAGAAAGTTTCCTATCAAGATGGAAGCCCAAGAGCTTTACAGGAGGGAACTCATACTGCATCCCATTCCTAAGGCTGAAGACAATGGTTTGTGTCTTTTCACTGTTTAAGGCAAACCGGTTAGCAGCAAACCAGTCGGCAGCTGCCCCTCTGGATGCATTCATCAAGTCCTGGACCTCATGCATATTCTTGCCAACATCCATGATAGGATGTATGTCATATCATATTCAAATATAATATTGACAAGAAAAAACTACCAGAATAAAAATTATTGGAAATTGAAATTAACATTTTAACGCACGTGGAAAAAATAAATAATTAAAATTTCAAAAATGAAAAGATAAATAATTGAAATTTCAAAAATGAAAAAATAAATAATTGAAATTTCAAAAATGAGAATAAAATTTGGAAGAGAAAGAGGAATAATAATAATACTAAAGATGATGATTTCTCGATCCATTCCGAGCTGCGATGTATTAACACACTCTTGGATGTATTTTTTACGACATGCAGTCAATTATTTCAAGTAAATAATCAAATTTTTTCATTTTGTTATATTGTTTATATTTGTTAGTAAACAAATTAATAAGTAAACAAATTTGATTCTTTACTTAAAACAATTGACTGCATGCCGTAAAAATATGTAAAAAGTGTGTTAATAATAATAGTGTCTTTTTTCACCGACTCAACTCTAGTTGAAAGTCAGCAGAAATCGACAAAAAACTATACCTGCTTGATTTTTGGCCGAACTGATCAGATCCACTTGCAAGCAAAACCATTTCCCCTGTGATTCGAACCTCACTCTTCCAATTGAGTCAACCATTGATTAAATAACATCTAAACTTTGCCTAGTTAGTATATACCTCAGTGGAATTGACTTACAAATTACAACTGTTATGGAAATAATGAGTAATTTTGGAGAAACCTATTTGAAATAACATAGTGCTTTTGACTGAAAACGGAGTCGGCTCCAATGTAAAAGCAGCCTCTAGTCAAAAAGTGAATAATCATGATTCTGTGATACGAAATACATTCCTAAAAATGCTATCCATAAACTGTTGATTATTATGAACTTGTGGAAAAGCGATTATCAAGTCGTAGAGATTGAAATAGATACTATTTTCTATCGCAATGTCAAGATTGAACGTACCTTTATTACTCGATTTTTTACTTTTTCCACTGCTCTTATTTTTTTTCTCTTGTCCTAGTGTTTTCCCTTCTTTTTCCCGTTGCTCACCTGTGGAAGGAAAATCATAACAAATGTTTTAGTTATGTAACTATCTAACTAACTAACTTTAGTTCTATAACTCGAATCAAGGAATGTGCAGAGAGGAACAAAATATCTTACTTTGTGATCCAACGCAATTGTAGTTGCTGAAGATTGCCTACATAAGGCCTGGCTTGTGCGTGTTTGGTATAATAGTAAGAGATAAGTGAACCCACATCTTTAGGTGGGTTCCGAATCATAGGACGTGATTTTACAGCTCGAAAATGTAAGTTAGTTTTGAACCGTTCCAACGGGGGAACTGACAGTACGTCGCTTATCTCAAGACTGTCTTGCCTGCGAGGACAGGCACTCCCTATTTCCTCATACAAAATACTTATAAATCGTTCAAGAAATCTAAATTCATAAAATACAACATAGAGTTACATTGACAAGCTAATTCAACCGGAAAATTTAATGCAGTGTAATATTATGTTAATATATAAATCAATAGTTGGTATAAATGTTCAAATATCATGGGCGGATAATTTAAAATTAAAAGCATATGGTACTGCAAGACATAATATTACAGCAGGTAGAAGAAAGGTAGGAAGTAGGTAGAAGAAAGTCCCATTAGACCTCATGGAAATTAATATTCTTACTTTACCGGACAAGTTCACTGATAATGATACATGAGAATCCAGCTTTATTGAGCTGATATAATGCTGTAGTATGCAGCCAACTGGAGAAATACATAACAATAATAGACAAGTAAGACATACACAATAAGATTCCAATAACACATACTCTTAAACTAAAAATAACTCGTTTTCAATCTGACAAAGCCAGCAAAATCTAGGTTTGTGCGCTGGCATGGGGACATGGTACTACTACACTGATAGAGTTTGTAAAGAAAAATGTAAAACACTTTTATGTTCACAAAAAGATAAATGTTAGAGAACGAGAGAAGAAAAAGAAGGGAAGAGAAAGAAGGATGGAAGGAGAAAGAGAAAGAGAAAAATTGAAAAGTATAAATAGGTACGGAAGTTTTCAATTACTACAAGATATTATTGAATTCACCCTAAAATTTTATCCAATCCTCTATTACCACCGTACTTGCAAAGTTGACTTTGAGATCCTGTTTATGAGAAAATTTTTCCGTATACAATTGGTACATAATTTATGGCATATATGATCAAATTGCCTCCTACACACAGTTAGGTCCGTTCGTGGTACAGGAAAAATGATAGGCGTACAAAAACTGTACTTTTTTACATGAGCTGTGAACAGATTTCTATTTTAGAGCATTAGAGAATAAAGCATTACATTTTTTTAAATCATACAAAGTGAGATGAAGATGTATATCTTCCATTTTCCATTCAAAATACATGACAAGAGACAATCTTTTTAATATTATGAAACAAATAATAACATTGATACTCACGCAACTCCTGTTTATGTCTCATACTAATTTCCAAAAAATCCATCCACTCTTGATTTACCTCGAACGAGTAATCTTCAGTTTCGTTTTGATTGTCTTCATAATAATAATAATTGTTATAATCTTCAGCAACCTGATTATCTAATCTGTTTTGAGTTTCTGTTGTGACCTATAATCAAAAAGGAATTATTATCAATCACAATAGATATTATTAATTGCTATTCATATTTCAGCACACTGTACTCAGATCACTTAATATTTTTAATATTCCTAAAATAAAACTACTAGGTACCAACTCAACATAACTAAGTTTACTTTAAAAGCTGGAAGACATTTTTCCATTGCCGTCCCATCTTAATTTGATTAATTTTATTTATTACATTTACAGCATTTGGTTCGTCAAAAAACAAATTAAGAAATAAATTTATGTATTTCAGTCTTTGCATTACTTCAAAAAATGTTTGTAGTGATGTTTTGTTTAATATAATACTGGTAATGATTGATTCTAACTAAGAATAGAACAATAATTACGACAACTAAAATCGAATGTCAATAGCAAGTTCTATTAAATGGATAATAACAAGTTATATTATAAGCTTCAACATTACTCAGAAAGATTTTAATGACTAAGATCTTTCCATTTCAAGCCTTAAAGCTGTGAGGCACTGGCCACAGTGTCACATGAGCAAACTTATTTCAATTTTTTCCATAGAAAATTTTATTTATTAATCAACATTCTCATACTAAATCTAAACCTAGAAAAAATAAAATATTTCTCAAAATACTCCATTTCGAGAAATGATGATTGAGAAATATTTTCAAGCTTATTTCATATTTCAACTTGATATAGTTATTTCATCTCCTTGAAGAGATTCCTAATAAAATACATTGAACTTTCAATTCTGAAGATTATAATCCTGAAAAAATAACTGAGTGACATTCATACGTCAACGATAGATACTATATCTAACTCTACCTAATAACGAGTATTTTCATTCAATTTAATTTTTCGTTTCTGATCGTGGAAAGTAAAAATCAAGTTTTGATCATAATTATCTATGTACAGTATTCATGATATATTTTAACTCACCCCGGCACCATATTGTTTTGATTGCCCGTAACTAAAATCTACACTTGAAGTTGGAATAGGATTATTAGAGTAAAGTTCGGGATAATTCAGTCGATTTTCATAGTCGATTTCCTGCAGTGCAGCTTTGTGCAATTCTCGCCATTTTTTACAAATTTCATAGTTTTTCCAGAACCCAGCCATTTTTACTCTCCAGTAGATCAAGTCACCAACTGAAAACAGAAACTTTTGAAATGAGTAACAAAAATATAAAATAAATAGGATACAATAAGAAAGTAGTGTGTAACAGTGACTTCAAATAGGTACTACATCTATCAATTATGGAATAATCATACAAAGGGTGAATTTCAGATAGAATTACAGTCACATCGATTTATAGAATCCAGAAAAAGAAATTTTCTAAGCTCAAGTTTTTCTTTGAACTATAACATAGGCTCTTGAAGATTCACTTTCTTGGTAAGGGCTACTCGTATTTATATGAAAATAAAAAAATGTGAGTGAGCTTACCGGTACCCTATCTTGAAAATGACATCAATAGTCGAAACAAGTTGTGAGAAATAAAAAAGAGTTGAAAACCGGGTCTCTGATTTTTTATTTTTATGTAAGTAGCTTTAAAGTCTATTCTTAATCAAATATAAAAGAATATAATTAACACAGCAGTAACTAATTTATTAATTGCTAATGCTGGGATGTATCAACCAGCATCAACTTTATTTAATCTTGAGAAATACCTTTCTAAATATTGGTTTCACTGCCTAAAAGTTGGATAGCCGGAGCGACTCATACTGCAGTTCCAAGCTGGAAGTGGACTTTGAACAGAGGGAAGAAATACTGGACAGCACTAAATGGCAACATTATGTCACACTTGGCCGTTTTTCATTTAAAAGGGTCGAGGAGGATCCTGAAATAGCTTCACACACAAGTCGAAAACTCAGACCCGAAGAAGAGAGCTTAAATGTCATAGAATTGAATGTACAGTGTCTGAGAAAAAAGTTTGACTTACGGAACCTCTTAAAGCTAAGTCAGATAAAGGCAAGTCTGATATCCTGTGTGTTACTGTGCACCAGCTAAAGGATGAGGAGGCAGTGTACTACACGGAACCATAAATTCATTGAACCTGACCTGCATTTACACCAGGAGTGGTCACAGCAATGGAGGTACATTCTTTTATGAAATGGAGGTACCTTATCTATATGAAAAAGGACATGAATTACAGAGCAATAGAGGTTGCTTAATTTAGAGAGGAACTTCTCATGGAACTTACAGCAATGGAGCTTGTGGATCATTCAATCATCATGGTGTCCATGTATCATCCTCCAAATGGCGACTTGATGATTTTATTCAGCTTCTTGAATATTTTTTAACCTTACTGAGTTAACCACCAGGCAAAGGCAGAGGATTATTATTGGAGGTGATTCCAACATCCACCTGGAGACTCCCTCCAAGGAGGGAGATATTTTTGTGAACCTGCTACGGAGCAATAACATTTTCATTGAAAACCAAAGCCCGACAAGAGGAGATGCATGTTTGGACAGCTTTATCACCAATCTAGACTCCTGGGAGTATACAAGTAGCGAGGTTGATATCATGTGGCAACTTCAATACAACTATCAATATAGGTTCCGTCCAGCATTATATGGAAGCCTTGAATCCAGTTCAACTGAGCAAGTTACTAACATCATTGGGAAACTGAAGAGTTGGAACATGCATACCTGGATTGTCTACTTTTGTGTTGAATGCAATGGTAAAAATAATAGAACCAATGGCTGCTGCCATAAACAGCTGCTTCGAATGTGAAAGGTTCCCTGATATCCTCAAAGTAGCCAGGACTGTGCCCATTCACAAAAGGAAGATACTAATAAACCTATCAATCACTATAGTTCCAATATTCTCAAAGGTTGTAGAAGCGGAGATGAAGCAACAACTGGTAGAGTTATTTGAAGGCAAGAATCTGCTGACCTTATCTCAACATGGATTTAGGCATGGACACTCACCACTGGTGCTATGCTGACATTGACCTCCAAGATTCAAAGTGTTTTTGAGGCTGGGGACTCTCTTGCCTTAGCAATGTGTGACCTTAGTAAGACTTTTTACTGTGAGCCATGAACTCCTCCTGATCATCAAACTTTAAAGGGATGGTCTGGTTGGCACAGTCCTACCTGAGAAACAGAGAGCAGGTGGTTCAGCTTGGTGGTGCTACTTCCAGACTGCGGAGTGTGAATCATGGAGTCCCACAAGGATCTGTTTTTTGCTCACTGCTGTTTATTCTGCTTATAAACTACTTTACAAGCAAACAGGGTGCAGTACTTTCTGCGGACGACACCGCATTGATCTCCAGGGCTTCCTCCGTGAAACAGTGCAGACCAGGTGTGCCAGGGTGATTGAGAAGGCAAAGCTGTGGTTTCATAAAAAAATTGAATCTAAATAAGGAAAATACATAAATCCTTGTTTGTTAATTAAAGAGACACACAGCTTCAGGTGAGCCAGTAAAACTGCTTGTCTTCTGACTTGATGGAAGACTATCCTGGAACCATCACATATACCAGGTGTGCCTCAAGATGTCTAGGGTCATTCACCTTCCAAGACGGCTGAGACACGAGGTCAACCAGAACTGCCTTGTAATCACATACCATGCATTCTTCCTCAGTAATTTGATGTATGAAAAACTCATTTTAAGGCATGTTCCTGCCGTCCAGAATATACTGCTCATGCAGAGAGCACTGACGTTGATGACTTTCGCTGGCTATAGGGATTACTGCCGTCTACTTCTCAAGGGTTCATATTCTCACAGTCTATAGCCAGTACTTACGGTATTCATTGTAGTATGTCAAGAAAGAAGACACAAGAGCAGTTGCCAAAAAGGAGTCATACACAACCACAACACTCATGTTGCTGCTAGATTAAAGATTCCTCGATGCAGACTGGCGGACATCCAGGGCAGCTTCCCAAATCGGGCCATAAGATGCTTCAACACTCTGCCAAGAGAAGTCAGAGATATGTAGTACACAAAATTCAGCTTAGCCCCAAGTAAGAGGATGCTGGATAGGTTTCTGTATTCGCTACAATAGTTGGATGAGAAGCTTCTCTTTGGCGTTCCAGCGCCATCAGAACCCAGATGGTAGATGACACTTGGGTTACCAAATGACACTGCCGACGTGGAAACCCTAGTACATGGCGACTACATCAAGTATAAAGAAAGTAAGTAATCAGCTTTTGTTTAGCTAATCTATAATACTTTAGGAACAAACCGATTTTAAATACATAGTAAAGGATCACGGTATATATATTTAAAATTTCAAAACCATAGAATTTTTTGTCAAGACAGGAGCGGATGACGGATGTCTCATGTAAAACCAATAGATGACATTGTGTCTTCTTTCAATAGATGACATTGAAACAAAGCAAAAAAAAAAAAAAAAAAAAGATTTCACTTTGCTGAAATGTAAAGACAATAAAATATATTATATTGATCACAATCAAGAGCTGTGAATTGAATAATTTTTAATTATTTTTACCTGTAAAACCCTATTTCTCAACAATAACAGCAAACAAGATACGATACAGTATCTTGAAATTTTTATTTTAAAGAAACAAACATTTCATAACCTCTGTGACATAACCTCAAAACTTATACAAAAGCGTTGCGTACTTGATCTACACCCTACTTGATCTTTTATGTGTAGATCACGAAGGCAATGATAAAGTTTTATCTCAGCAGGGTGGAAACAAAATTCTTATTTCTAATCATTTCATCCAAAAAAGTTTTCTATTAAAAATATAGAATTTTATTTCAAATTCGGGAATTTTCAAAGCAGAGTATATTTATTTTTTATATACTAAACAGCCAGAGCTACATAACAGATGATGGGAGTTGATTTGAATTTGATTAATTCTAAAAGGCATTGGTACTAAGAAGCAGCCGAATTCTCAAAGCTTAACCTTTTTCTGTTGAATAATATTATTGAAATGAATTTACTTTCAATTAAATAATAGATCATTGAAATAGTGCATAATCAAGTATGGAGCTTTCCGTACGAAACGTTCTTTTGAGAAATTTTAGAAATTTCATTTCTTACAAGGTAGGTACTGTAGTGTGTTGTTAGGAACCTATACCGTACCGTACGTACCGTAAATATAATTATAGTTTCATTTATGAAAGACTATTTTTACTGTATATCTACAATTTATTTCAGTATTTAAGAATCAAGCAAAACCAGCTTTCTCACTCTGACCGGTTTCATGTTAGGAGGCTTTGAAAATTGATGGTGAATTGAAGATTTCAAATAATAGGGACTTCTTTGACATGTCAATGAATCTGATCAAGAGAGTCATTATGCAAATACTTATACCCCTGACCTATTGCCTAAATGCATCCATTACGGATAGTGTCTTTCCTGCTGTTGTGAAGATAGCTAAGACTAATCCAGTGCGTAAGAAGGGGTAATTTGACTTGCCTAAAAATTTTAGGCCTATCTATATCCTGCCAGTTTTCTCAAAAATAGTTTAATGATTTATTAAGAATCATCAGTTATACTGGTATTATGAGAGCACTGATCTGTTTGTAGATGCTTATTTGGTTTTAGAGTTGGCAGCACAGGCAGTTGGAAGGCTGGTAGCTACTATTCTGAAGGGGTTTGAGAGCCGTTTTCTATGGATTGACATTTTTTAATCTGATCCGTTCTTTTGACCACAAAACTCTTTTGTTCATGTTAGATTATTTTGGAGTCACGGAGGGGACATTGAAACTCATCAAGTCATATCTGTCAGATCGTAGCCAGGCAGTTCAGGTGAATAGAAAGAAATTGGAAGTTGGATTATTATGGAGTCACAGAGAGGACATTGAAGCTCATCAAGTAAATACTGTCAGATCGTAGCCATGCAGTTCAGGTGAATGGAAGGACATTAAACACAAAATAATACAAAGAGAAAATAGTGTAAAATTTCAGTATTTTGAATTATTTAGGAATGATTCATTTCGTCAAGGAAAAACGTTTCCAGTCACATAAATGAAAAAAATAAAGATTTACCTATCAGAAAAGCTGCGACTAGCATTTTGAAATACCAGTTTTCTGACTTGGCTGTTTAAACTCTAGAACTTAGCTAAATCCCGAGCTCGGAAACCGGCCCTTTATTTGCTTATTAATAATTTTTCCTTATTAATAATTTTGGCTATATCAATTTTTCCTTTGTTGGTATATTTATGTTTTGTGTTTTTTTCTGACGAACCAATTGCTACAATGTAAGCTTAAAGGTAGTAAAGATCATTCAACTTATTCATAATATCATTTTTTAATTTAAATAAGAAAGTAAGTATCCACTATTCAATTCAATTTTGCTTCTGTCTGTGACCAGTGTATATACCGGATAGACATTGTAGATTAATAAAAACAAAAAAAGTTCAAATATTTACACTAATCTCAAGATGGCCGATCGAAGACACTGACAAAACATACAATCTCTTCACTCAAAGAATAGAGAGGGAGGCTAATTAGCTTCTCTCGGAGCACTTTCTTGAACAGTCTCTCCTCCAGCTCCCGCACATGCAGTAGAAGTCTATTGTAGATTTTTAATGCGCGCATTGGGTAGCAAGTGTGCAGCTTATCCAATCTAGAGTAGGGAAGGTCAATGTTGTCTCGCTCTCTAGTTGAATAGTTGTGTATCTGGCCTCTTGCTTGGGGTGAGTGAAGTTGGCCTTTCAGAAGCACAAGGGAGTTCAGCACATATTAACTGAAGACAGTGAGTATTCTCAGCCTCCTGAACAGCGGGTGACAATGCCCCAAGAATGGTGATGATGTTATTATACGAACCACTTTCTTCTGTAGGAGGAGAATTCTGTGACATCCACTTGTATGCTCCCAAAGAGCAATTCCATAGTTTGCACTCATGGCTATGAAACAGTCCATGATATACAGTAACCAGGTAATTCTTTGGAACATAGGTTCTTAGTTGCCGTATCAGATATGTTACTTTGGAGAGTCGGTTACATATTATATCAATGTGCTGTTCCCATGTCAGTGATGAGTCAACCATACTTGACTCACTAGTAGAAAGAAAGTAAAGTATCATCCGCATTGGTTCTTGAACTAAGTTAATCATTTTTCATATGAAAGAACATACATTAGTCCTATTTTAATATTTATTCTAACACTTTAGAGCATTGTTAAGGTGCTTCAACAGATAACAGGCAGCGTGACAGATTAATAAGTCCATTTAACATCATAGAGTAAAAATGCCGTTTAATAATATTATATTAATCATTTGTCTCTGATAACTTTTAGAACAAACTGGCTGTAACAGCTCTGGACCATCCAAATGGTTGTTTGTAAAACTTATTCACTTTTAGAAAAATATACTAAAGTGCCCCCAAAGTTAGTGCGCATCATGACATTTCCACCACACTGAAACATTGTCGGCATCTGTTTGAAAGATGCTATACTATACTATAGAATAGTATATACTATAGATGTATACTATAGTATATACTAAAGATGCTATACTTTACTTACACTCTGTATGTGACAAACTCCTTGGCTCTTCTGAGAAGTCAGCTTCATAATTTTCAAGCCAGAGTCCGGGAGGCAAAATTCACGACCACAATACAATTAGGTAATATTATGTTGACATATTATCACATTCACGACTGTCCAAGTTACTCTTTGCTATAGGCTACAGTCAAATAGCACAGGAAGTTTCTTCGAAAGCCTTTTGTATCCTTCTGTATACTTCAGCAAATAGTGTTACAGTCAACTTCCAATGTTAATAATTTAGTCAAATTAAGTCCTATTTCAATTATTTTTGAAAGCTAAAATCATTTTTATTTCTCTTAATGTGTTTCAAATTCATCAATAAAGTATGCAGAAATGCTTAAAAGTTGCTCCTCCATCAATACTCTAAATTCACGTCCTGTATTTTCTCTTATGGTAGCTGGTAATATTTATTTTACAGTCGAATCCCAGCACTGTTTACTCCTCTCTCATACATAGTGGTCCTGTGTGTATCATCTCGCAACTCTTCCCTATGCCTTGTTCCATAATTGTGGAAATGTGCGCCAGTTCTGAATTTATCCTTGATCTTATCTATGAAACATAGTGTTTCCAGGATATAAAAGTTTGGGAAAGGGAGAATTTTCGTCTCTTTAAAGTACTGTCTGCAGCTTGAATTCTCCAACATTCACTTGTATCACCCACTTCTCGATTCGGAATATGTCGATCACTTGACTCGAGTTCCCCCAAAATATAATCCCGTTGGTCAGAAGAAAATTGCGAAACATTGCGAAATACACATATTTCAGAGTTCTTGTGTCCAACAATCCTTCCAAGTCTCTAAGAACTAATATCACAGAACTCAATTCACTTTTTAAAGATTCCAAATGAGGTCTCCAAGAAATTTCTAAATCCAATACCACTCCTAGAACTTTATATTGTTTACAGGGTCTACATTTCTTTCAGCTGTTCTGAAAAGTATTTGTTTGGTTTTTTCGCGATTTAGTATAAGCATATTATCGGTCAACCATTTCTCTAGTCTAACAAAAGCGTTTTGGCACTCAGATTCCAATTTTTGTTTAATGTTGCACTTCAATAAGAAGCTCACATCATCTGCATACAACACACAATGCGCAGATTCCAGGTATGAAGGTGAATCGTTGATGCACAAGAGAAACCGTAAAGCCCAAGAAACAAATGGTGCCTTGAGGTACCCCACTCCTTGTCTTCACCCACTCAGAATTATAAACTAATGGAGATGACTGAATCTCCACCAATTCATATTTGTCACTGAGGTATGAGTCAAACCATCTGAGAACAGCATCCCTGAATCCATATAGCTGCAGCTTAAGAGACAAGATTTCCCCGTTGACAAGATCAAACGTCTTTGAGAGGTCTGCCACCAACCCACATGGCTTAGCTCCACCAGCCACTGATTTGTTTACTGATTTTTATGGTTATATTTTGTGTATGTGTAAATAAATATTCAATCATTTTACGTTCAACTCATAATATCTGAACTCTGTTTGGCCATTTCACCTTCTAATGCAATGTATTGTAATACAGTATAGAACTAATTATTCATTCATCTCCCTATGAACCGTTACAATTAAGTAATCGTCTTTTATATTTTCTTTCTAATAATTTGCACAAGAAAAGTCTTCAGGATCTCCAATATTCATTTTAATGATAATTTTGTCATAGTCGCTAACTCAATATTCTTCTTTCAGATTCTGAAACGCACATTATTGACTTGTAATAAACGTAGAACACAATGTTTTCCGGATACTGCATCAGCTTTGCAAACTGTTCCTGATGGAGCTAGGATTTTGATTGGAGGTTTGTTGAAAATCTACTGATTTACTTGAAATTCTAATATTTAATTAGGCATAATAAATTCCCCAATATCATAAGTTGATTCATAAAAAACTCTTCATAAAGAACTTTATTAGGCCTACTTATTGTAACATCCTAAGATTAATAAAGATTTATTGTAATTATAGAAAGATTAAAAATTGTTCCTTATTCTTCATAGCATTTGAGCAAACACCATAAATATGAAAAACTGTTCCTTATTTTTCATAGCATTCGAACAAACGTCAAAGTTGATGAAATTTTATTGCTTTTAATATTTAAGATGTCTACCTCTCATTAAACTAATCTTTCGATTCCTACTACAAGATTTAATTCCATACATTTACTCCCACATTATCCATAACTGCAATCAATGCTTGACAAATAATAGACTTACAATTTTTCCTCAGGTTTTGGACTATGTGGGATACCTGAAAATCTTATTTCAGCCTTACTGAAAAGTGGGGCAAAAGACCTTACCGTGGTAAGACCATTTTTTACATCGTAGATTAGTAAGGCATTGAAATAAATGATAAATTTTATTGTTCCCATCAATTGACTTCTTCGGCAATGTAAGTTCTTGCAGCCCAATATAATTCCAATTTATAATAAATGATACAACTGATCAATATTCCAAGATGGCACAATATGACTTGTATTCTTCATTCTCGCATGACCTTATTTGGAATTCCTTGTCTTTTTTGTACTAATAATCTTTACTGTAAAATAATTAATCTCTATTTCGATTAAGTACATAATTGTTGTGATATTTATATATGCGATGTTAGTGTAGTTAGATTTAAGATTTAATTATTGTAAATGTAATTAAAAATTATATGACTGATCTATCTTGAAAGAAGTATCGATGATCAGCCTATGTTCGCTCATCTATAAAAAGCATTTCACCCTCATTTTGTGTTACAGATAACGAACAATCCTGGAGTTGGTGATTATGGTGTGGGATTACTCATCAAGGAAAGAAGAGTGAAAAGGCTGATCGCTTCCTACATTGGTGAGAACCCCGAATGCGAACGCCAGTACATGACTGGCCAACTCGAAGTCGAATTGATTCCTCAGGTAACTAGCAAACAATTGTCTAAACGAAAATTAATTGAATTGAAATTGGGGAAAAATCCATATTATAAACCCCCCCGTAAGGCTGGTTGTTATTAGCTCTGCAATATTCTTCTTCAACTCCAGTGGTAGTAGCACCTCCTATCCTAACGTGAATGCTCGCTTAGGGTCTTGCTGACCCCACTCAGTATTACGGTCCACTATTTATTATAACCTAATTTGAACTAGCTCTTTTTTTGAAGAATATTATCTTGTAAGTTTTGTTTGGTTTTTAACAACTTAGGCTCAACTCACTCTTACGCGACTCAGTTCGAGAAGAGACTCGGCTCTCGTCGAGAGCATGTGTTTTTAAATGATGACAGTCGCGGAGACTAGAGTCGACAGGTCTGAGTACCACCATTTGAAAACACAAGCTCTTCACTAGAGTCGAGTCTCTTCTCGATCTGAGTCGCGTGAGTGTGATTTGAGCCTACGTAATAATTCTATACAGATAGTAACTTATTGGCTACTCTCCGCGCCTATGTTGGGCGATAATTTCAATCAAAGTCGTTCAAAAAATGACAAAATGCTAGAATTATTTAATCGCTAATGTAATCATATTAATATGTTGATGTAATTTAATACTAGGCGGGCAAGATTTTAAAATTAAAAAATTGGTCTAAAATTTCAAAATCAATAACCTTAGGCCAGCTACTTACGTAACGTTTCACAGGACATTTTCGACAGACAGGTGAACAATCTTCGGTAACAGGTAGATAAGAATATGATATTTATTTTTCAAATAATCTTATCATCAGTGCAATACACAGCTGAAAGTCGTCAAAAATACATGCCTGACATTGAAAAGCATACAACCACCTGCATGGGAAGTAATTGACACTAACGTTCCGGGTTTCGACCAGAAGTGTTTTTGATACACGTCCGGTGTAATTTAACCAAGGCTGGCTTTATTATTTGTTGCAGATCTTAGAATTTCACCAATAAATAGATGGTAGAAACGAGATTAAAGCATTTTTAAAGGATGGTTTGAAGGTCGCCTATGTATAAAAAAAGTTTTGTTTATGATTTATTCTGGCCAATAAGGTTTCTAAACGTTTGCAGTCGCATGCTTGATGTTGCTTATGGTGTCTGCACATAGAGAGTGGTCAGGCGTTTCGAGTTCCAGCAGTCTTGAGAGGATATAAATAAATGGATATCCATATCTATAGTTAATGCAAACCTCAGTTTGCAGCATGGGCTTCATGGTAAATTTTATTTCTATTAAACAATAAGAGCACACTGCTGCCCTTTTTATGCTAATTCCATCAAAAAAAGCCCACGCTCTTTTCTTAGATTTTTGTCTCACACAATTAGCTCATAGGCTCTCTGGATTCTGTAAAATTTGGCAGCGCTGTATTCCATAAGAGCAATACTGCAAACTAATGTTTGCACCGATATCTATAAGTCTGATCCTCTTAAGCCTTCCGACGGCTCTGTGTGTGCACACTCCCTGTATCTGAATAATATGTATGTTATGAATGACTATAATATGTGTTTATGAGGCTAATGATTCCAGGGTACACTGGCGGAGAAGATCCGCGCGGGCGGAGCGGGAATTCCGGCTTTCTACACGCCGACCGGCGCCGGCACGATCATGCAGCTGGGAGGAGTGCCCATCAAGTACAGGGAGGCCGAGGAGGCGACGCCACAAGACGCCGATTCAGACGCCGGTCTGGACCCTGAAGAGCGGCTCGGCGTCGAGATTGCATGCTCAGGACGCCACTCGCAGATGTTCGGCGACAAAGAGTACATTCTCGAGGAAGCCATCACTGCCGACTTCGCGCTCGTCAAAGCTTTCCGAGCTGATAAGAAGGGCAACCTTGTTTTCAGGTAACAGAACGATATTCCACTCTCATTCCTATAATATTACAATATTCTTTCTGATCTAACCTCGTTCTTCCTTCTCTTATACGTTTTCAGTTTGTCAAGTTTTCAATTCGTCATGCTTCCAATTTGTTATACTTTGCTTGAGTGTGGTAATAGTAATAATAATAATACTGAGGGTGATGCCCACATATGCTCTTAGACTTGTGCGTATCAATGTGATTGTGTTGTGGTCAAAAACTTTTGCCCCGGTCGAGATTCGAACTCGGGTTCTCCTAATTATCAGACCGGCGCGTTTTCACTTACTTCAACGAGCCAACGTAATGGATCAAATAGTGTATTCAACGATGTTATCTCCTATATATTGGAGTGATCCGTGGTCTAGTGGATAGAGTGCTTGCGTAGCAGCATAGAGATCCCGGGTTCGAACCCCTTTCATTACCAAAAGTTTTTTAACCAGATCACTCCCGTGTTATCGGATGGGCACGTTAAACTGTCGGTCCCGGCTGAAGTATGACAGTCGTAAGGCCCATTGACGGCTTAAATTATATATTCAGGCGGTGGAACATTCCCGAAAGGGAACTCCCCACCAACAAAAGCCATACGAATTTATTTATTTTTTTCTCCTATATTCTTATTCTATTGTAAATTATTACATTTTTTAATACTTTCAATATCAAAATGGAACTATAAAACTAAATTCAATCTTTTTGAGTTCAATCTAATTGTGCTTTAAACAGAACCTTGCGGAGCACGGGTTACCTGCTAGTTCAATATAAAAGTTCCTTTATAGTTTTGATACCTGATTCACACTCTCGCCAAGTCGCTTGCCAAGCGGCTTGCTGCATACATCTATACGGGCGGAGTGAAGGCGAGCGGTGGCATAGTAGCCATCCACACTCCGCGCTCATCGTCATTTCTACGCACTTGGCAATACATAGCACTGCTTGGCTATTTAAAAACTGTGCATATTTTATTGACTGAAACTATATACATTTTTTCAAGTAGGCGTACAATTACTTTTTCAAATTTATCAGACTGTATGGTTTTCGTGGTGTAGGATGTCTGCCCGGAACTTCAACCCCACAATGTGTAAAGCGGCCGATGTATCCATAGTTGAGGTGGAAGAACTTGTTGATGAACTGCAACCAGATGAAATTCATGTGCCTAGCATTTACGTTCATAGGTTTGCGGTGGGAGAAAAATACGAAAAAAGGATCGAGGTAGGTATTATTGTTTCGATAGTGCTAAATATATTTGCGAAATACTCCTTTACTATTTTTCAGTTCTCAATTAAAACTTCAATTATTTGCTTTTAGTCCAGGCAATGAATGCTCAAAAAAGGGTATAGAAGGAAAAGTTTGGAAGACAATTTTTGACCCCGCAGCTCTGTTTAGGGTGGTGAAGAGGTAAACATATCAAAATTCCCACCCCTACCCCCTGTGCTAAGGGGGTGGGGGTGGTTAAAAGGTACCATTTTTTGTTTCTCGCATATAAATCGAAAATTATGCATTATACAGACATGACTATTCTATAAGAAATTGAAGCTTACATAATTTCCTACAATATTGATCTCACAACTTTTTCTATATCTCTTCCACTTTTCGAAATATCCGCTCTAAAAGATAGGCTATGACATTTTTGAAAAAAAAAACACACTTTCCTTCGATTTTTTGCTATTTTTGGTCTTATAACTTTTTCAATATCAATAGGAAAAATTGAGCTTATAAAGCATCTTACTGATCATGAGCTTATAAAGCATCGAATTCTCTTCAATTTGATGTATAATTTCACAAGCTTACGCACATCCCCACGACTGTTGCAGCAGCTTCAGTGTTGAGTGTGAGATCTTCAGTTATACAAAAATAGACCAATTGACAAAGGAATTTGGAGAAAATGTTTTGAACACAATTTTTGACTTCGCAGCATTGTTGGGACTAGTTAGGGGGTGAACATATCAAAATTCCCATCCCTACCCCTTGTGCTAAAGGAATGAGGGTGGTTTAAAAGTTGAATTTTTTAATGTTTTGCTTACACGCTCATATCTTGAGGAAAATGCGTTCAACCGACATGACTAACTATTCAAAAATAACGCTTGATAAATTCTCTACAATATTTGTTCCGTGGTGATTTGTGATATCTCTAACAGTTTTCGAGATATACGCTCTTAAATGTGTAAAATTGTTGAAATAACAGCTTTCAATCCTATTTTTGATGTTTCAGAGCCTACAACTCTCCAACAATGCATCGTAAAAATGAATGCTCACCTCAGATTTGTAGAGCTCTGTTTTCTCTTCAATTTGATGTATTCATTCACTACTTAATGTTTTCCATCTATTGTTATAGCAGATTCTAGGTGGGGGGGGGTGAAATTTTAATTTTGTTAATCAATTGATCACTTGACAATGAAATTTAAGTCTGGAACATCTGGTACACAATTTTTGACTTTGTAGCTTAATGGAGACTAGTTTGTAGGTAAACATCTTGATTGAAATATGATTAAATGCCATAATTAGTGTTTATTCTCACAACCGTCACAAAACGTTCACAACCGTCACCTTGCACTCACAACCGTCACGTATCAAAACTTCTCTAAAATTTGGAAATTAAAATGAAATAATAATATTATTAAAACATAAGCCGGTTCTAAGAAACTAAACCAAACATATTATAGCTTTTAAAATCAAATAGCATTGCATTTATGCCTAGTATATCAAATGAAGCAATGTATTTTTCATTTAATAATCATAATACGGTGTTGTTTTGTGTATAAAAACGAAAATTGCAATTAATTTTTTATTTAAATCAGTTGAGTGTGTGTAGTTTATGTGGAGAAAGTTATTTTACTGCAAAAAATCACAGTTATGTTACATAATATGAATTATAAAAAAATAAATCTTACTTGTGACGGTTGTGAGGATATTAACAGTTTTTAAATTAAAACATAGTAATATCTCATAAATAAAAAATACAAGATAGGCCCCACTGTGTTCACTGAAAGAAAAGGACTTAATTATCATGAAAATATCAAGTTTTCCATCATTTATGTCATATTTCATATTTTTACTAATTATTAGTAAAATAACTGTTTTCGGTAGAATGACCCATCTATATAATAAGAGAGAGTAGGGTTGTGTTTGTTTGTGTGTTCGTTTGTTCGCATCAAAACATGTCAACTTGTGGATTGCATACCGGAAAAACGGGAATGATTTAGATCTCCAAATTTTTCACATAGATTCTAAAAATATCAATCTCGTGCACCTGGAAGCCCAAATTTTAATTTTCCTTCTAGATTTTTCAGAATTAATGTTTAAATTTCATTAATGGTACATAAGATTTCATTAAAAAATCACCAAATCATATGGTTGAAATTGAAAAAGGAGCATCTGTTTCTATATTGCTTTCTACCTGAAAAACATAGTTTTGAAACTTCGTTTTCCTGATGTAATGTTTAGGCCTACACGTGACATGGATTATTAATTTTTCAGCTAGAACAATTTTTGAGACAAAGTGCTAAATAAACGTCTACAGTTTCATCAATGCTGTATCGGCAATATGAAAACGCATGCAGTTAATATGTCTTTGAATGAAGGTGTTGTTATTTACATAAAGAAATTATATTCTTCCATTTTTATTTAATTAAAACTTCAAAATTATTCGAGCCCTGATATAATGACTGACTCACTGTACAGTCAGTCGAAAATTTTAATATTGGAATGAGGGGTATTTTGGCAAGCTGAGCAAAAAAATAAGGTCATATGCACCTTTTCGTTATACAGTATCTTCAAATGAAAAATGAGTTTTGTGGGTTGTCAAAACTCCCTCTGAAAGGGAAACTATTCAACTTATTCTATCTTTTAGTAGAATAACAATGATCATCCATCCATGTATCATTTTCTATACTATAATAAAGGAAAGAACTGGTTTATAAACGTAGCCTATACAGGTGTAAAGTATAGGGAAATTATGTTTGACGCATTATCACGTCAGAACTACTGGACTGATTAACTTGAAATTCTGCATATAGAATCTTGCTTAACCGAGGGTGGTTATAGACCAATTTTAAATTCTTCAAGATTTGATAACATCAAGTTTTCAGTTTGTCAAGTTTTCAATTATTTGTCATGCTTCCAGTTTGTATGGAAGCAGCAGAAGATTTCTCTTAAGAGGGAATTTAAAGATAGGTATGATCGGGGATCCTTTTCGAATAATAAAAATAGGTTTTCCGTCACACCCAAAATTTTTCCGCCATTTTGAATCCAACTTCTTTTTTCAATTGAAAGGTGGTCATACACTCATACTGATTTACTTGAAATGCAGCATATAAATTCTTAATCAACCGAGGATTCTTATAGGCCTTTCAATTCTTCTGGATTTCATTACGTCAAGTTTTAAGAAAGAGCCTTGCGAAGCACGGGTTACCTTCTAGTAGAAAATAAACGCATGTCCAGCCCGTTTATTGAAGTTGTGGAACAGCTTCAGCAGCAAGTTGACACTTGTTGCAGAGTTAAAAATTTGATATGTTTACCTCCTCACCACCCTGAACAGAACTGCGTGGTCAAAAATTGTCTTCCAAACTTTTCCCTCTATAACACTTCGTTGACTGGGCTACTTATATTGAAATGATTCACTTAGAACCATAGTTTATTTATTATATTATAAATTATTCGACCTGTTATTTATAAAATTCATATATTATGTTAATTAATATTTTTTATTAACTATTAAATGTTGTAAAATCATTTTCGTCGTAAAAGTTACTCATGTTAGAAGATCAAATTGTTTATTCATGTGTGTTATTATTTGATCTCCCATTGTATAAAAGATTAGGAATTTAGAAACTTACTTGTTATTAGAAAATAAGAAATAAGGTATTGAGAAAATTCACTGGTTATTAAACCGTCTTCTGTCCACTTCAGTAATTCATACTTGCACTCTCATTAATTTAATTAGCATTTTCAGTTAAAAAGAATTGGACAAATGGTGAGTTTCAAAGTATTACGGCATTCTCATTTTTGTCTCCAATTTTTAATTTAAAGTTAGTGCTCTCTTTTAATAATCCCTGTAACATTTATCAGCTTTGTTACTTGTTATCTATATATAAAATGTGTTTTAGCATGAGAAGGTTTAAGCCTTGAAACTGTCTACAATTTAGAACTCTATTCTAATTCTAGTCCTTCAATTGATAATTTTAATAATATGCAAACTCACTTTTCTGTATAAAATTTCGCTTATTAGAATGTTATTATTATCTTTTAAATTTCAGAAATTGACCATCAAGAAAACTTCTAAATCATCAGAATCTGTTATCACCGCAAGCGAGTTCACAAGTCATAGAGAAACAATTGCCAAAAGAGCTGCTTTGGAATTCAAAGATGGAATGTTTGGTATCCTTTATTTGCTGGATCGAATATCGTAATAATCTACAGTGTGGAGAATGGTGTATTCTTCAATAACCATAAAGACTAATAAAGGTTTTATGTAGGCCTACACTGTAAACTCTTTATCATTCTTATGGTACATCTGCATAAGTATACTGGGATCCAATATAAGGAAGTAAATGAAATAATTTATTGTGTTGTAATCAATTTTCAAGTTGCAGTGAACTTGAAGATACTGTGGCTACAAGGACTAGCGACATAAGAATGCTCCTGAAGCTAGGAACATTTTTTACATCCAAGTGGTGATTATGAGAAGCATAAATGTTTATCCACGATTTATGTTGTTTTGATCATTTATTTTTCAGTCAATTTTTATTAAAAAATGTCCCAGCTCCATTGTTTGAAAAACGAGGTTAAGCAGTACCGTGACTGTAGGAAGAAACTTTTAGAGATAATGCCACTTGAAAAATTCTGCATCAAACTTATTCGTATAAAAAGAAGGGAAGAGATTGCTCATAAGGCGGCAGTAATCAATTAAAGTTAAACCATTAATTAACACAAACATTCAATAAATGTGAATTTATGTTGTTCTTGTAGAAAATGTATTTCGATTAGACATGATTTCTTTGAATATAATTGCGAGTCGGATTAGTCTTATTGTTGAAGACAAGGGAAGAAGAAGATTGCTAATCAGTGAATAGTTTTCAGTTTTCAAATGTCGTGATGGTTAGGTATAGCCCAGGTCTCGTCTGACCATAAAAATCAATTCTGTTTCAAAATATTTCTTAGTTTCTTAGATCCAGACCATATAAAATGTTTTTCAGGCGTTTTCAGATGGCGTTTTTAGAGTCGATAGGGTAGAAAGCTCTCCGATTTTGGTAATTGGGTTGGCGCCTGAAAAACTCTTAATATGGTCTAGCCCTGACGCATCCAAGGGACCGACTGAAAATATCTGTGAGGATTTGAAATTCATTAATAAGTATAGCAGTTCCAATTCAAGTTTATTAAATGGAGTTTCAATAGTTTCTCCTTGACTTAGTGAAATTGCAGTAAATCTGGGAATAGGCCTGCCGACATTGGCAAGCAACTACATTCCCGAAGGCGTGAACGTAACAATCCAGACTGAGAACGGCATCCTGGGCATCGGCGGTTACCCGACTCGGTCCAAGGTGGATCCCGATCTAATCAATGCCAGCAAAGAGCTAACAACCATTCTTCCTCACGCTAGTTTCTTCTCCAGCGATGAAAGCTTTGCCATGATCAGAGGGTGAGTCGTTTGCCATGGAAAATTATTGCTATAGTCTGTGTCTTAGTTTGTGGCATTAATCTTATGGAGTACAGTGCTGCCTCATTTCACAGAAATCAGAGAGCTTGTAGTTCTATTGGGTGAGAGAAAGAACGAAAGAGAGTGCAGACCTTTTTGATAGGATCAGCATAAAAACGGCTTCTATTGTTATATTGAATTAATATTGGCCATAAAGCGCCCTGCTGCTAACTTAGTTTTGCACGTACTATAGCATATCATTAACTCAAGCAGAAAAGTATTAATTCAGTTTATATTATTGTGTAAAATTCAAATTACAGGATTTGAAATCTGTTTAGAAGGTGCTGAAACTTGGAGTTATAGTTTAGTAGAGAAATGTAGTGAAATTATAGATCTATTATAACTGTATAATAATCTAGATAACCTTATCATAAGATTAGGATTTGTATGTTTAGATTAGGGTTTTGAATGTAGTTAGCAATGCATAATACTGTAGTAATTATATTCCTCTTCCATGATGTTTGAGGAAATTCCAGAAAATTCTGATTATAGTGACAAAACAACAAAATATAGAGGTTGAAGATAAGCCAGCGCGCGATCTTACTTCCAATTATCGAGAGGATACGTTGTTTTATTACGAATTAGAGAAGTTATTCTAATGGCCCCCACTACGAATTATAGAAGTTTTACTGTACAGTAGAGCCGGTTTTTCGAGAAGATTTCAAAGTTGTATGTAAAGCTTAACAATTTTGCTTGCAGGGGTCATCTGGACTTGACAATCCTTGGAGCTTTGCAAGTCTCTCAGTATGGTGATTTGGCAAGTTGGATGATTCCTGTAAGTAAATACACATCATTGATTCATTTAACTAGTCTGACTTTGATTCCTATAAAAAACACAATAATATTTGTGTACTGTCTTCTTCTTCTTCTTAAAAAAAACTATTGTTGATTCAACGTGTAAAAACAGTTCTTTACCTAGTGATACACCGTTATATTGTATTATTATGTTTAATTATCTTTCAATATTCTTCATTTCTGGCCTAATTGTGATTATAAGTTTGAAAAAATCGTTAGAATAAAACCTGCAGGTGTAGGAACACTAACTTTTGATTTGGTACAAACCGCATCTGAATGACTCAATATTAAGGAATATGAGTAACTACCATTAGTGCTTCATCAACCTTCTAATAGTTCTGTATAAGGATTGTGAAAATATTCTGACATTTTTAAATTTCCACTATACAAGCCTACAATATCTACTTGTGTAACTCAAGTAATTTGAATGAAATGTTTAAAGTGAAAGACTAGGAAATAATCATTTATAAATGATTAATTCATTTTTCTATTGATAGCTTTTATTTTCTATTAACATAGCCACCTCTATTACAGATAACACCTCTAATATTAGAGGTGGCTATGCTCTTAATCAACAATAAATAATAGTACTATGAGTAAATTGAATTTCCAGTTACATGGGTAGGTCCTATTTGACCTTAAAAATTATTCTTGTACCGTATGTTGGATTTTTGTGACTAATGTAGATTTTAAATTTGTTTGTAAAGAACTATTATTTGAGTGTAATGTGTTATGCAGGGCAAAATGGTGAAAGGGATGGGAGGTGCTATGGACCTGGTTTCAGCCCCGAAGACCAAAGTGATAGTTGTAATGGAGCACTTGGCTAGTGATGGAAGTCCCAAGATAGTCGACAGCTGCAATCTACCTCTCACAGGAGTCAAGTGTGTTGATCTCATCATTACAGATAAGGTAATTAATTAGCCAAGTAAAAACACAAACAAACAACTTTAATTTACAAAAGGATATAAATTGTATTAATATACAATGGTAATTTAATGTAGCCTATGTCATTAATCGTGAATGTACTATCCTTGAACGTTTTATTGTCTCGCACACTCCAATTTGTAGCGGAAAAGTTGCCTGTGCTATTATTCAAACCAACAATAATTTTGGGGTTTCTCTTCAATTTTGCCTTGAAATTTATGGGACAGTAAAAATCTTCTAAAAGGTATAACAGTGATTTAGAATTAATTTTACGTACAGATCCATTTTCAGTATTGATACTTGAGATTACATCTCTTACTCTCGGTGTGTTGATAGAAGAGTGAAATGATTAACCAATTAAACTACGAAATGATTAAACCAATCAACTACGAAATAATTGTTGGCCGTTATTTACAATTCTTACCTACGCTCTAATTACCCACTTTTCACATTCAATAACGGTGTCTAACAAAAATATAATGTTTGATAAAGTAGCAAAATATTTTTGTTTCTTGTGTGCAGCAATTTCCACTTTGTGCTCTAGATACACAAAAAATGATTAACCACATTGTTGATCAAGAAGAAAGCTTCATTTTCATGATTTATAAAATAATCGTATTGAATTTTGCAGGGTGTTTTCAAGGTGGATCCCGAAAGTGGACTGACTCTTATTGAGTTGGCCGAAGGCGTCGAAATTCCAGACTTGATGGTCAATACACCATGCACTTTCGAAATATCACCAGAATTGAAAACTATGGAACTAAAAAAGAACACTGAAGCCGCTTCCTAGTTGGATGATATATGCTCGATATAAGGCAAAATGACTGCTTTAAGGGTATTTTATAGTCTTCAAATCTAATCGTTGCATTAAATTACAACTAAACCGCATCTCAATTCAATAATAGGAACTTCACAGCGGATTATTATATCAGTTTGAGGAACTAAGTTTTTCCCAATTTGTCATTTTTATTAGTGCATCAAGACGTTAATGCACGTTAAATTTGTAGCCAACTTGCAACGACTAACAATATCTTCTTAAAATAATTTTACCTATATTTTGGACTTGTTCTTATAATCTTTAAATTTCAAATCATATTATTGAAATTGAAATATCTATGTTTAACCAACATGAGTCCAAGTTTATTTTCACGTTCACATTAAAATTATACTTTTCACGGAAATTAAAATTGTTGTATTCAAAGTAAAATTTACTTTGAATATAATCCTAATATTTTGTGACAGATAGGTCTACTTTTTGTAAGGATTATATTCTGTCTAATAGTTACCTGTATCGATATCACTCGTATACAATTTAAAAGAAAATTTATGACTTCGATTCTACACTAAGTTATAACTTGTAAATTCTACAATAAAAATCTATTAAGAATCAAAATGAAATGTTTCCGTTGGATTACTGTACCTTGGCTCCTATGCAGAGTATATTTTGAGAACCAGACTACTAACGCTGTTCCGCCAATAGTACAAGGCATAAAATAAAAGTTGTCTGGCCACTTACTAAACTCATTCTATGTTTTTGAGGCAGTTCATTTACAAAAAGAACGCAACAATGGATAATTGATCGCTTGGATACACTTAATCTGCCACTTTTGGCAGATATAGCCATTGCACAGGAGCATGTATAGGGGGCGAAAAATAAAAGAAAAACAGGCAAACCTGTAGAAAAATCCCATTAACGATGTTGAAGAAGATAAGCACAATCAAGAAGAAATAAGCTGAATCTCTACATTCAGTTAATGGAGAGTAACTCTATCTATAATATAATAAAAGAAAGAATTGGCTTATAAATGTACGGGATAGGATATTCACGACTGACGCATCATCACATCTGAACTACTCAACTGATTAACTTGAAATTTTGCATACAGGTCCTTCATTTACCGATGATTGATTTCTACAATCGAAATAATTGTTGATTGGTTGTAGGCCTATCTAAAATTCTTCAAGATTTTGTCAAGTTTTTTATTAGACCCTTGTGAAGCACGGATTACCTGCTAGTCGATAATAAAGAATTCCTATCATTGAATTGAAGAAGTTTCACGTATCATTGAGTTTTCACTGTATTAGAATTCAGCATCATATAGTACTAGAAAATCATAAAAAATAAATGGTTGTTGAAAGAATTCATATAATTATTAAAAGAATTTCAGGTAATCTAGAAACAAATGAACTGGAACAAACTACTTCAAGATTTTTCATTATGAATCTTTCAACGAAGAATACCCTCAGTACAGATGATTATCACTAAAAAATATTTGTAGATAACATAAAAGCTCTAGTCGAAATAATTCAATCTCCATCTATCTCGAGAGAATATAAGCTTTTCACAAGTAATAGCTGGTTATTGAAGAAAATGGTGATAATCGTAACAAGAGTGTTTTATATTGAAACGTTTGTATATAGGAAAAGTGATTATTACAATGAGTTGACAAGTTCTAGACTTCAAATTAGGCAGAAGAATACTTAGGTAGTGTGTTCACATCACAAAATTGATTTTAATAAATAATAATTTGTAAACATTGTAGCTTTTTATTTGTTCTTGAATAATTTGAAAAGGTTGAAATGAAAATACTAAAAATTCATAGAAAAATATTTTATTCGTCCGTCCACTGTATAATCTCTAGCAGGAATATATTATAAATAAATATAAAATAAAATGAGATGCATTTGAAATTAAAAATGGGATAAGTTGGACTATGTGCATAATGGATTATGTTATATGAACGTGTATTAAGTACAAGCTTTGGTAGTTGACAGGTAGTATATTATCCTGGAGTATACAAATAAGAGATCTGTTTTCAATGTTTATGAGAGAAAATTTTAGCAAATTTTGACATGATATAATATCATACTTCCTACTAGTTTATAAATTCTAATGAAAATAAATAGCAAAATAAAAATTAAAAAAAAGGAAGATAATTATCAGGATAATTAAAACAGAAAACTTTGAATTTTAAAAATCTACAATTTTTTGAACTTCAATTTTTTTGAGCTTTGTTAAACAGTAAAATTGTAAAGATTCTCAAAATAGATTAATAAAAACTTTATTAATTGATATTTGTTTATAATATTGATGATTTGTATTATAATACTTTATTGGTAATTGTAGAGTATGTACAATGAAGAAAATCTATAACTTACATAAATAATTATATATCCTCACCTTATGACAGAATTAAATGGTTTTACCCATGTACTTCAACTATTCATTAGTTGTGCTTATTCAATAGAAACTATAATTTTAAAGCATTGTAGTTTAAATTTCAGAATGATTAAGTAATTATCACAGTAATAATGGGACTATAGCTCTTCTCTCTTTTGGATAATCTTTGAACTCAGCTTGGTACCACCAATGGCTCAGCAGAGCTGTTTCCATCTGAAAAATACAAATCGAATTGGACATAAATTTTCAGAAAATGCAAGCTTGAGCAACTATAGAATGCAAAAATAAATCTCAATATGTTATTATGCCTAGTCCACATGTTGGCCTAGCCTGGTGAATGTGTAATTCCTTACGAAGGCCAATGCTGGCAAACCACCCATAAACTGGCGCTGTTCGGCATTGGCCTTCTTTGGGCCAAAATGTAGCTGCGGCATCAAGAAGAGTCAAGATTAGATAATGGTTTACTGGAAATTGGATAGCTTCTAATATCAATTCCTCTAGAGTACTCCTCAGAAGCGCCTCTCCGAGGAATTTTAGGGTCATACTTAAGAGCGATTATTGAAATATTCTTGGCGTATTACGCTTTAGTAAACCAATCAAAATAATTGTAGATCCTGATATTGATTTCTAAAAATAAATTCACTTCGAAAATTCACATTCAATAATTATTATCAATTTTAAAATGTATAGAATGAAAAAAATCTGGAGTTTCAAGTGCAAATTTCTTGTGATAAAACTTCAACAAAGTCAATATAAAGCCCATAAACTTGAATATACAAAATGTCCTACGAATGTTGTAACAGTCTTAGACCATAGATTCTACATGGAAATTGCAACAAAAAATGTACAGTGAAATTTTTCTTATATCGACCTTAGTTTTCGAGATATACCAATCTCCTGATATTTTTGAAAATGTCAATAACTAGAAAATGATCAGTCCAAATTATCATTCTAACTTTTTATGAGCATACAAAGTTTTAAAAATTACATTTGTCGAGTTAAAAGAAAACTAACTTTCAAACAGTTTGAAAGCTCATGAAGAGCTGAAGAACGCCAAAAAAGGAACAAATCATATGAATCTTATTGGAAATTTCTTCCTCTCTCCAACCATATCTCTAGAAATGATGTTGACTGATAGTTTTCTATTTTTTTAAATATCGAAAAATCATTATATCTCGGAAATTACAAGTTAGATAATATAAGAAAAATTTGACTGAACATTTTTTGTTGAAATTTCATGTAGAATCTGGTCTTCGGCTGTTACACGTTTCGTGGGACAACTCTATATAGGAAGTGACATTGCACATGGGGGAATATGGCGAGGAAGAACATCCATGAATGAAAAGGTTGAACATCCGAGAGGATTGTTTGAATGGGAGGCATTGATGTCATTTACTAAAAGAAAGTTAAAAGTGAATCTCACTATAGTTATTTGAACAAGAATGTGTGTCAGAAAAAATGTTTTCAAGCTTGACCCATATTTGAATAATGCTTTGTTTTATGATTTATTCACCAGGAATAAGAAACCAGGAATATCAAAGAGCTAGAGAAGATAGAAATCAACTCACCTGATTGGACAATACCCATACTACGACAAAAGGCCACGTGGTGTTTCCTCTAAGTATCACAGCCAATGATAAGTAAATAAGTACTTCACACAGTTGCGATGGTGAAGAGACAACTTCGAATAAATCTCCTTTTGGTAAACCATGCTTGAGAGTCACAACTGATCCTGAAAATAAAGAAACACGCTTTACTTCCAAGTATTTCAGCTTGCTACAACATTGTGAATAATTGAGTGGGCCTATAACGGTGCTTAGATAATGAAAATAATCAATTTTGTGATTATTATGGTATTAACATTTTTATTGGACTTAAGAGTGGTTTTACATTAAACTTTTAATTGGACTTAAGACTGGTTTTACGTTTTCTGTAGAAATGTTATTTAAGAGTTGGGGTTTTTCATTTTTGGGAAATCGGGTTATTCCTGATAGAATATCGGTAGTACAAATATCAAATACAGTAGAGTGCTAAACCTGGAATTTAAACAAATCGCAAACACCAATATTTGTTTTTTACACATAATGTTGTATCTAAACTATCCATTTTATGATGTTTTTAATAATTGTGCATCAAAAACCAATTGAATCGTCAATTTGAAAACTTTTCTATATTGGATAGTGAAAAAACTTACCATTCTTGTTTTTCCTCAAATTAGCAAGAATCTTTGCTGAGACGAACTGGTGATACCATGCCCAACAGAATACCATTATTCCAAAGAACATGAACGTATCAACATCCCATATTGATAAGGCAGCTTTGTATTCTGAAAAAAAAGCGAACAGTAGAATAGGTGAGTAAATTTCTCAGATTAGTTACAACTATTTATATCATTGGAATAATAGTGATCCAGGATCGGAGATCAAGAGATACTAATGGAACCAGTAATGATTTCTTAAGAATTTTCGATAATGATAGATTGGAAAAGGGAATTGTATTGCTTAATCTAAATAAACTTTAGCAAATTATTTTAATCAAAAGCATACTTATAATCAGTGCGTAAGTATCTGTCTACTATTATAATATCAAATCACCTAACCTAGATTGGATTATAACGATGAATCTCCACTCATTTGAAATTGAAAAGAAACAGAATTGTTTAATTTTAATATACTTAATTAAACTAATTTTCTTGAAACTTATGTTGTATGACCGGGTCCGTATCACAGAGACAAGTTCTCACAGAGACAAGTAGTGTTTTTGAACGATATTAGTGTCACAGAGACAAGTTTCATAGGAACAAGTATTCTGTGACTGCCTGAAGTTAATATTATCAATTTGAATTTACAATTCGAGACCGCAGCTCGGAAAAAGAAGACGATGATTAGCTCAATATCGGGGACCGAGCTTCGCTCAGGAGTACAAAAGCATAAACAATTTATTACGAAAGAAGGAATTATAATGAAAAACCATTTTGGCCATGTGGTTTTAAAGAAGCAGTGATGAATAGGTCAGTGGTAGGCTATTTGGCTTTTATATTCCATTTCATATTCATATTGATTATTCTTTCGGGTTGAAGGTCTAATATATACTACTTATTAGATATATTGGAATAGTATCCAATATTATCTTGGAGTATTATCTTGGTACAAGTATATTAGTATCGTATACCAATATATTATCTTGGAGTTTGGTAGAAATATATTAATTTACATAAAACTCAATTTATTTATTCAAGTTATCTTCATAATTTTATTTATCTTCTATTTAATTCTAATAGGTTACCAACCCATCCCTATCTTATATGATAAACTTTTAATCATAATCATATACCTACATTATTAAAAAACAGCAGACATTCAATTTACCAGAACAAATAATGGAATGCCTTCAAGTTCAGATGTAGGCAACACGCCTAACTTCTTCCTACATTCGCTACCTTGTCTCTACGACACTGTACTTGATCTGTGAAACACCTTGTTCGAATGAGAACTTGCTTCTGTGATACTGCCATTTATAGCGCTACTAGTTTGGACGGAGACCTTATCTCTATAAAACTGCTTGTCTCTGTGGGAACTTGTTCCTGTGAGACTGCCATTTATAGAAGTACTTGCTCCTATGAAACTTGCCTCTGTGACACTGATATCGTTCAAAAACACTACTTGTCTCTGTGAAAACTTGTCTCTGTGAATTATTCCCGTATGACCTTTACTGAAGGGGGTGTATTCCTGGCCCATTCTGGAGACGTCAGGAGAAAAGATATCTTTTTGAATAAATCTTGTGATGAAGAAAGAATAATTACCGGTAGCTTATTATGTTTACAGTAGTATGAAGTTAACGCTAAATTTCTTTCAACAAAAAATATATACATTTAATAATACTCTACTAATTAATTTTATGAACTATTTAATTGAGTTTCAATATTACCAAAGGATAAAGGTGTCAAGCTAGGAGCCTCTGACAGAATTGCTAGAATAGATCCGATATAATGAACGAATCCAACCAGGTAATGAAATACATTCATATAGGAATCTGAGAAGACACTGACGAATGTTGTCTCATAGAGCCTCCTGCAGCATTGCAGACACATAAGACTCAATGCAATTAATAGGGCAGTTCCACTCACTGAAATAAAAGGAAACTATTTAATAAAAGAATGTTTAATTTCAATGAAATGGCAATAAAAATAAATAACTACTCCTCCTTTTCCTCAACTACTAGTTTTCCTCGACCTCCGGACTTGGGGAGTTACACAATTTTGAGCACCAATTATTTATTCAATATTTTGAGAAACGATCACCCGACCAAACTCGTAAGTGATGTGCGAAAAAGTTCATGAATTTTACTTTCCTTGACAAACTACAAAAATAAAGATAAATTTCGATTATAATAGCTCTTCTTTATCCAATGCTAGGGAGAAGGCTTTAGCCCTTTTGTAAATAAATTCAAATACACAAAATTAATATTGGCAAGTATTAAACTGGCAAGAAATTAACTTACTCAGATTTACAATATATTTTCAAAGAAACGTCACCTTCAGGTTGTCACTTTTGAAAATGCTTGTATTCAATAGCCCTTTCTTTAAAAAAGTTCAATATCCAGATTTATGAAACCGTTAAACAAAGTTCGGTTTTGGCTTAATGAGAAAAGTATTGATATCACAGTTATTCATTTTATTCCCTAATACAGCAAGCTTACAATCTGATAAATAATTAATAATATCATCACAATCCTTGTGCCAACAATGGCTTATAAACATGCCTCTCTACTTTCTGAAGAGCAAGTACTCTCGTTAAGTTAAGTTGAGGTATGTTTCCTGAACTCTTTGTGATCAAACATCATGATCTAAGACTGATTTGTAGAATAGTGCAATTTTTCATTTGGCCTATACTAATTGAAAACTGCAATAGCTCAGGCACAATCAACCTTTGATGAACTGATGATGCCTGAACAGTCATCAAATTCCACCAAGACATGATTTTTATGCCATCTCACACATTATCCATACTGTTCGACAAGAATCGGTCAAGAATTGGAATTATCAATTGAAGGCTTACCTCCAGCTTTTCTATTTGAAGTTCCAACTAGATCGAGAAACTTTACCAGTGCATAAGGTGCCTCTTCGCCAAATACTATGATCCTCAGCATCAGTATTAGAGACGATATTGATAGAAGACTGGATACAATGTAGAAATGTTGGAACCATCTGCAGTAAAAAAATAGTTTTAATAGCAGGTTATATTAAATTATGGAGCGAAAACGCTAAGGGTATGAGGAAAATATATGTAACATTTTAAATACGGGCTTGATTTGAGAAACACACGAGGAAGGGGATTCTCTATGTTATTGAATTCAGCTACCAGTTTTGGAACGGCAACCAGGGGTCGTCAGGTATTGGAGCGAGTTGGGGGCATTAGTTCTTATTGCGTTCATTACTCGAGGGTCATCCACCTCGAAGGTGGCCCACCGCCGGGCACCGGCTGGTGTCTTAAAGGGACGCTAGCCCGGTAGCTAATCCTGGTTTATCGCTGGTTTCCCAGCATGCTTTACATTAGGACGCCAATAGACTGTATCTGGCGACCCTCTGGTGGCTAAATGTAAAACGAGTTTCAATTATTGAGATTAGACATAAGACATTGAAATTAGACATTATCTCACATTTCAAAAATTCAAAACGTACGAATGAGATATTAATTTACCTACAATGATAACGCAATACAACAAGGATAAAAAACTAAAATTAATATAGGGCTAATTATGAATAATGTTATAATATATAGGTGGCTTACTAATACGGTAATTAGAATACTGGTAAAAATAATAATCATTGATAAGAGACTGTTTAGATTCACAATAGAAATCTGCATTCAAAACACCTATATTGCTATAAGCATGCAATATAAATGTAATCATTTTTGACCATTAAATCAAAATATCTGTCTTACATCAACAATCATAATTCAAATCTTATTAATTAACAAATAATGCTTTGTTTGCTTACCTTTTGGGAACTTCAATAGGTTTCAAGCCAGATTCCTTTCCACAGTAAGAAAATTTTCCATAGCGAAATGATTCAATAATAAAAACAGGTAGGATCTTTTCATAACTATTGATTAATCCTCCAATAATGACAATCACAAATGTCATTAGTGAAAATCCTATTTTCAACAAATTAATTTCCATATTTGAACAGATAGCCAACCGGCAGCTTTCTTCTCTTCTACATTCAGCAGTGGATTTTCAACTAAAGAAATAGAAAGTTTTCGTGTGTAATCATTAATGGTTTATGACTTTCACTTTGCTACCTCAAGATATAATGATCTTTACAAGTGTTATCAATGGATGAATAAGTTTCCATTCTAGAAGCAGAGGAATCCAGGAAATGCGGTATAATGTCAATGTGAATAGAATTGCAAATGTTGACCTTGTTTATTATATTACTTTTATAAGCTCGACCTCCAGTAAATGTGATGCTAACATGATTCAACTGAACATTACACCAAGAAGAACAAATAGGCTAGTACTTTCTTCTTTTTATAGAAGCTATTTAATGGTTAAACTTTTGAGATTCCAACTCCAAACCGTAATAATAATGATATAGCAATACTAATACAATTTATTGAAATCTACTTGAAGCAGCAAAACATTTATCGTACATATTATATTATTTCCACTGCAAGATTTTCTAAATGTCCCACATAATCATGATTTTTAATAATTTTTTGCTGAAAAGTGAAAAGCACCAAGGTGGCAGCAAAAGGAGGTTACCTACCAAAAGGAAGCAAAAGCAAAACACATGTTTCTGTTTACTTTCTTTTTTTATGAATAATTTCTGACAAAAGCCAGCTGACTATCATCATGAGAAATATTAATGCAAAAAATCATTTTAAATCAAAAATATTTGTTAAAATTTTTCAAAAATATTTGAAATTTGAATATTTTTAATTATTCCAGGTAATAGAGTTGAGCGTACTTCTCAATATTTATTATTTGATTGCATTGTTAGGAGCTTTTCTTAATGTGTTTCAACTAGACACAATAAAAGTGAATAAATGACTTCTACGTCGTAAACATTGACCGTCGTACTATAACCTGGACAGCATATCCAAATACTCCGTAATTTATGAAGATTTATTGAGGAGAGTTAAACGGCAGTATGTAAATAGCTATTGAGTCTGATATTCTGCCCCCCTGGTCCATCTAAAATTTTCAATTTTCAGGACACATAAAATTTGCTTCCCACAAAAAATGTTTTAGTGGCTTTTTTGTTCAGCTCGCCAAGATTAGTCTATAGCCCTATGAGAACACAGAATCAACATCAGTATAGTGAGGTCCACGTTATAATGGCAGTGTATGATTTGCAATGGTGTTGCTATCCTTGTCTATCGTTCAACAAAGCAGATGCCGCCGCTATCTCTTTCACGCATTGCGATGTTGCCACATATTTTATCAACAATGTAAAAATTCAACTAATTGACAAGATATTTTATCTCAATCATTAAAATTTATTATTACATCTTTAAAAAATATATTTTCTTGACAAATAAAATATGATTAACTATTTTCAACAATAATGAACAGTTAAATTCATCAGATATACCAGTATCAGCTGTTTGGGTGACAAGGCTGAGATCTGGCTACCCTTTTCTCCTATCTTCCTACACTGCCATTATAACGTGGACTTCACTATAGACCAGTCACTATTGGTGCTTGCATTTTAGATTGTGGTTCTGATTTATCAATATATTGTTTGGATACATTAGAGAAGACCAGAACCATGCAAAGGCCAGAATTTCACGCAAAATTTCCTTTTGCTAGATACAAAATGGCCCAAAAAACTCTTTTTTAGTTAATTTTCCAGTTTTTTCCGCCAAATCCTGTGAGCGATCAGAAAAATTTGCTCCTGCCTTTTATTTAGATTATGAAATTCCTAATAAAAAGAGATCTTTCTATCTTCAATGAGTACTGAGTTACAATTTTTCAAAATTTGTAAAATTTTAAGAAAAAATCAACTTTTATGATTTTAGTTTTTAATCTACAATATCTTCCGATTGTTACCATTCAAATGTCTATTCAAGATTCCTCTGAGCGTAATTTTGTGCTCCACAGGTAGAGCGCTTTATCTCATGAATTTCCTGGTAAACCTGACAACAATGATCCTTGTATTTTGGAAAACTCCCAAATTTTAACTTCAATTATCATCAACAACTATTGTCATCAAATTGATATTTCGCACCATGATATAAGCTCATTAGATCATGTTCTATGAGAATCACTCATTAGATGCTCTTAATTGAGTGCAGAGGCACGCATAAAGACAGCTCAAGAATCAAAATTTCAAACAATCATAGATTTGACACAATGATCAAATCTCAATGTACTGTTCATTCTTCTCGACATGTCAAGGCGGTTCAAAATCTTGCATCATAAGTGAAATTTGATTGGATTCGATTCATCCTTGAGTTTACTTTAACCAGTAGGTATTTCAATTCACAAAAAATGACCAATTTCCATATTCAAAGCTGTGTATCTTGTGAAATACTTTGGATAAAATTTCAAAATGTGGATATGGGAAAGTATATTTTCTCTTTCCACTACAATGAAGAATACTTTCGATTCCAGTATCATTAGAAAGTAAAAGCTGATTTTTAAAATGGCGATTTCAGTTTCTCATTTTTTTTCTCGATTTTTCTGTTAATCAAGAGTCTCTTAAATGAGTCTGATCCACCATAGAAACTTATGATTGATTCCAAATTGTAGAAAATTTAATCCTCTACAAGCTCAATTTCCTCAAATTATTTATGAATCACTGTTTCCTATCATAGAACTTGCTAGACCGTTAATATGAGGAAAGTATCTTTGATTTCTTGAGTTTTTTTAATGATTGAATCTTACATTACAATCATATTCTTCTGTTTACAGCAACTAAAAGAGAATAAAAAATTCAAATTTAATTCTAAAATTCAATATCAAGTCTTTTTTATAATAATGGGTTACCGAAATACATAGCTCTGAATTATGGGTCATTTATTTGTGTATTGAAATACACTGGTTGAAATACACTCAGAGATGAATTTTATATTTTTCGATCAAATTCGACTAATGATGCATGATTTGGAACTGTCTTGATGAGCCGAGAAGAATGAGCTGTTTTCAATTCATCATTGTGTCAAAAGTTATGAATATTTGAAATTTTGATCCTTGAGGTGTCCTTATGCACGCCTCTCCACTAAATAAAGTGCATGTAACAGGTGATTCTCATAGAAAATGATCTAATGAAATTATATCATGGTGCGAAATCTCAATGTGATGACAATGGTGAATTCTTTATTAGAAATTTCATGATCTAAAAAAGGCAAAAACGAATTTTTGTGTCCAATTACAGGATTTGGCAGAAATAACTGAAAACTGGAAAATGAACCGAAAAAAGAGGTTTTGGGGCCATTGTGCATCTAGCACAAGGAAATTTTGCATGAAATAATTGGTTCTGAACTTCTTTTATGCATCCGAACAATATATTAAAGAATCAGAACCCTAAAATGCAAGCACACCCCCTTTTCATGTCTATATTGACTGGACTTGAGTAGCTGTAGATTTTTTAAACTCCTCTCAGAAAGTGGGGGATTCACGCCTGATTGTGAGTGGTATGCAATTAATGATTCACTTTTTCCTGATATGTTTCTGATTCTTCACATTACATACACAGCAGATGCTAACCTTTTGCATAACAGTTCAATATTTTTTCTCCAGGTTAAGTGCCTGTCAATCATTATCCCCAGAAATCTTGTACAGTCTTCTATCATTGTGTCATCATTTGTTGGTCTCTTCTCTGTGTTTTTGTTGGTTGGAGTGAATCTGATGTGGATAACATCAGCAAACCTGCATTTGTTCTATATAATACATGAGAAATATAAAGGCAGAAAGATTGTAAGAATCCACTCTCTCCCATCTCTCCTGAAAAGAGGTTGACAGAGAGCAAATCTTTCAGCCCTACATAGAACCCTCAAAACTTTTTTTAGGATACACAGGACCCAAACCCCATATGCTGCTCCACCCTGAAGTTAAAAATCATAATATTATGAAATCACAATTTATGGTATATACCAAAATAACATACTTTTATATATTTCCTAAGCAGGAAAACCATGGTGGCTCAGCCTGCAACACATGACCTCAATGTGCTGGCTCCAAGTCAGTCTCCTGTCCAGAGCAAACTCTAACTGCTTCACTGTAGTAGAATTATATCCATCCACATTTCTCAAGCTAAATATAATTGATTGTGTTTTCTCTTCAGTAAGAAGAAGAAAGTTATCAGTGAACCCTGAACCAGTCAGAGACAGTGACCCTCTAGTCTCTCACAGACATAGTTACTCTTAGTGCTTTAATGCCACATTGTCATTGAAGAAGGTACCTACTCAGTATAATCTATCACTTCAAGCAGATAAAAGTTCTGCCATTCACACATGACACACCATTGACTGAAAACGAAGGAGCAAAGGCTCTGGCACAAATCCATAGGTGGAGCTCCTCCTCTTCCATCAATGCCTTTTATCCCAGATAGATCAGTCCATTAGCCAGTACAGTCTGTCTACAATCCTCTAGTCATAGGTAGAACTGAGAAACAGTTTGAGAAGATGTTCATATCTACACCATGGTGTTTAAGTTTATCCAGAAGGATAGTGTGATCCAAGAAGATAGAATGTAGGCCTTGTTGAGGTGAAAAAAGTGAGACTCAAACAGGCCACTGCTCTCAGAACTCAAGAAGCTGCTCAGTAATTATTATCATTTTAGTATTTTTTTAATTATTGGTGATATTGTAATATTCGACCTATATTTGGCTGGACCAGACTTATCACCCATCTTGGAAACTGAAAGAGGGAACTCTCTCATATATTCTCAGGTGATTAGCAAGATCAGATTGCAAGATATATTGATTAAAACATTGATCAGGAGGGTCATAGGTCTATAAGTGTCTTGTAGTGTGTGACATCAGCATCACATGTACCGTACAGGTATCACATTACAGCATTATACCAGCATCACATTACAGGTCATACTCTAACTCTACCAGGCCAGAAGTTTGAAGGTAAACTGGAGTCGATTGACTACCTCTATATTACACCCTCCACAAAGTAAAATGAATGATTTCTTTTTCTGTGCATCCTCTCACAGACTCAAACCTGTTCATTAGGGCCAATGTCAAGTTGAGTTGTAGCAGCAACTGTTCAACTTATATTAAAATCCTATATTTATAGTTCAATATGTAAATCTTATATGATAAAAAAAACAATCTAAAAAAAGTTATTATTCACATCTGAAATTCTCATTTCAATTAAATAATTTCTCATCAATTCCTTATTTAAGCAATTCAAATTTTCAATTCTTGTTGTTTTGAGATAGTACTCGCTGAGAAAATCTCTTCTGAAATTTATGTTATATCAAAATTCAGAAGTTTCTGAATTATTTAAGAAAGGATTTAGATTTTCCTCTGCTGGATTAAATGCTAATTTTAAACAATAATTTCTCTTTTTCATTTTCAAATAAAAAATTATTGTATCGGTAGTTGGCGTCACTGTTTGGATAGAAGCTGAACAGCTGCGATGACACCAGCGAATGAGCGAAAGAAGGATAGAAGCGTGCCGTGATCTCGTGATTGTTGTTTTCAAAGCATTATGTTAATTTGGGTAGTATTTCTGAGTTTTTATTGTTAAATTTTGTTGAAACTATTAATTCAGTAGAAAAAATGAGTCTCGATAATGAGCAGAATGTTATTTCAGCGGAGGATGCAAAAAAAGCAGAAGAGTTGAAGGCAGAGGCAAATGAGCATTTCAAAAGTGAGTTTGGATTTTGGTTATCTTGTAGAGGGGGAATACCGACTAACTTCTCATAATTATAATATTTCAAGTCGTGAGTCATTCTCTTGGAATAAAACTCATATTTTTAATTACAATTCAAAAGATTCTTCAAGAACAATGAATAGTATTATTCTATCGTATAATACTTATTTAATTTGAATGCTTTACAACCACGCCGAAAAACTTTACTTACCTCTTAGAACAATTTAATTTCATATTGCAGGATTATGCTTTTAGCGATTAAAATTTATAAAACTTAGTCTTATAAAGTTGAAAATTAAGGTAGGGATGCAAATAAAATTTATTCCAGCCGTATTTATTTTGTAAGGAAGTATAATAGCCTACTTTCTAAATAATCATTTTAAGATTAATTTTCTTTAAATTCTCAAAACGTTAACAACATTTAATGATACTGTGCAATATTTTTTCCATTTAGGTTTTAAAAACCATTTCAATTTGTTGTGTGGTAAATAACATTTAATAGGCTACTTAAACTTCATTTTATAGCCCCAATATTGTGCTCTTTGTTTATAATTTAAATTAAAAATTCTCTTATTCATTAAAAATAGTTTTTATTATAAATTTTAGTAAAAATGCGGTATTTGGGTGCTCAACTCTGAATTTACTTATTTGCAATATTACTTTTAAACAAAATATAACTTTAATATTATTGTAAATTGATTTCATATCAATAATTTCACTCTTCTAAACTTTCTCCACATTTTTTTCTTTTAGAACAAGACTTCTTAGAATCAATACGGTTGTATACAGAAGCAATCAATACCAATCCAACAGTGGCTGTCTACTATGGGAACCGTAGTATAGCTCATTTAAAAGTAGAGTGCTTTGGTTATGCTCTAGCTGATGCATCCAAAGCGATTGAGCTCGATAAATCCTACGTAAAAGGATATTACAGAAAAGCTATGGCATATATGTCATTGGGAAAGTTCAAACAAGCGCTCAAAACGTTTGAAGCAGTAAGTAGAGACTTTTCAATATGCTCTTATGATAATCTAGTCATGCTCACTCATTTATATTTTTTATAGACATCTTATTTGTAGAATAATATAGTGAGGATATAAAATATAAATTATTATTCAATATAGGCTAATGTAACTATTAAGACCAGACATCTACGTAAAGGTTCAACAAACAGGTTCAACTGAATGTAATAGGTTTATTTATTAACATATAACTTATGATCAACATATACAAATTTATTAAAATAACATATAGGCCTACATGGATCTTGTCAAGTAGGTGGCCAATTCCAGAACGATTGTTCTTGATCGGGTGATCAATTTTATGGTCGAGTGGCTGAGCGAATTGGTTCAGTGTTCGAGGATGGTGAGCCCCTTGCACTGGCCTTATGTGATTTGAATTACCTGAATTACCTTCCTCTTCACCAATACCAGCAATGCCGGATGGGTTGCGTCAAGAGTTTAAAATATATAACTTTTCACAATTATCACATTTTCAACTATCGAGATGGCAGTACACGTCAGACAAGGCCTACCAAGTCGTTAAGAAAAAAATCCTGAATGGAATGAAACGGATTTCTCCTAAGCCAACACTTGAGTCTCAGGTTGAATGCTGGTGTGTTCAACATCTTCAAATCCCCCGGCAGCCTATTGAAGATCCGCAAGGCCAATGCAGGAAATGCATCACGGGTCTTTGACAAGCGACGGTATGGCACATCTATGAGACCTTGACTTCTAGTGTCGTGACCATGGAAGTCACTCTTCGTGTTAAACTTCAAGATTTGCTCGCACATACACAGCACACAAGTAAATGTAATGACTGTAGATGGTCATTACACTTGTGGATTGGAAGAGAGGTCGACAATGATCCAGAAAACCACTAAAGGTAATAATGCGGATGGCCCTCTTTTGCTGCTTGAAGACATCTTCACATGCAGAAGCATGACCCCACAGCAATAGTCCATAGCTCTGGATGCTATGAAAAAGCGCATGGTACACTACCAGCAAGTAGGGCCTGCTCACCAACTGCGTCAACTTCCTAAGCAAGTAGGTGACTCGTGACAGCCTCTTACAGATGCCCTCAATATGGCACTCCCAGGTGAGCCGTGGATCGATGGTGAATCCAAGGAGAGACACACTGTGAGCACTGATGGCCTGACTGTGACTCAGTGTACAGACCAATCTTTGTGTCTTTTCCACATTCAGTAGCAACTTATTTGCTTATTTGAGCAGAACTTTTGACTGTGTTGACCACCATATACTTATCAAAAAGCTTCGTTATTATGGTGTTGTTGACTCTGCTCTAAATATCTTGGAGTCATATCTGACTGGGAGAACACAGGTGGTGTCATTGGGAGGAGCTGCTTCCTGTCCTTTTCCTGTGCATTTTGGGGTACCTCAGGGTTCAATACTGGGGACAATCCTGTTTATCATAATGATCAATGACCTGGACAACAATGGCTCAACTCTTCTCTTCGCTGATGATACATCATTGCTGTCATCTGGCATTGACCTTCAGCAGGTGTTGGAGATGTCAACGGAGCATCTGCGGTCTTCAACTTCATGGTTCCAGGTCAATCGTTTCCAACTGAACGAGAGCAAGAAGCAAAACATCATCTGCAGCTTGTAGCGAAGTCTGCCTCAAGATCAGGAACCGGTGAAGCTGTTGGGCTTTGTATTGGATTAGAAACTGAGGGGTGTAGGGTTTCTGGGCTAGCCCCTTGCACTGGCCTTATGTGATTTGAATTACCTGAATTACCTTCCTCTTCACCAATACCAGCAATGCCGGATGGGTTGCGTCAAGAGTTTAAAATATATAACTTTTCACAATTTTCACATTTTCAACTATCGAGATGGCAGTACACGTCAGACAAGGCCTACCAAGTCGTTAAGAAAAAAATCCTGAATGGAATAGAACGGATTTCTTCTAAGCCAATACTTGAGTCTCAGGTTGAATGCTGGTGTGTTCAACATCTTCAAATCCCCCTGCAGCCTATTGAAGATCCGCAAGGCAAATGCAGGAAATGCATCACGGGTCTTTGACAAGCGACGGTATGGCACATCTATGAGACCTTGACTTCTAGTGTCGTGACCATGGAAGTCACTCTTCGTGTTAAACTTCAAGATTTGCTCGCACACAAGTAAATGTAATGACTGTAGATGGTCATTACACCTGTGGATTGGAAGAGAGGTCGACAATGATCCAGAAAACCACTAAAGGTAATAATGCGGATGGCCCTCTTTTGCAGCTTGAAGACATCTTCACATGCAGAAGCATGACCCCACAGCAGCAGTCCATAGCTCAGGATGCTATGAAAAAGCGCATGGTACACTACCAGCAAGTAGGGCCTGCTCACCAACTGCGTCAATTTCCTAAGCAAATAGGTGACTCGTGACAACCTCTTACAGATGCCCTCAATATGGCACTCCCAGGTGAGCCGTGGATCGATGGTGAATCCAAGGAGAGACACACTGTGAGCACTGATGGCCTGACTGTGACTCAGTGTACAGACCAATCTTTGTGTCTTTTCCACATTCAGTAGCAACTTATTTGCTTATTTGAGCAGAACTTTTGACTGTGTTGACCACCATATACTTATCAAAAAGCTTCGTTATTATGGTGTTGTTGACTCTGCTCTAAATATCTTGGGAGTCATATCTGACTGGGAGAACACAGGTGGTGTCATTGGGAGGAGCTGCTTCCTGTCCTTTTCCTGTGCATTTTGGGGTACCTCAGGGTTCAATACTGGGGACAATCCTGTTTATCATAATGATCAATGACCTGGACAACAATGGCTCAACTCTTCTCTTCGCTGATGATACATCATTGCTGTCATCTGGCATTGACCTTCAGCAGGTGTTGGAGATGTCAGCGGAGCATCTGCGGTCTTCAATTTCATGGTTCCAGGTCAATCGTTTCCAACTGAACGAGAGCAAGACGCAAAACATCATCTGCAGCTTGTAGCGAAGTCTGCCTCAAGATCAGGAACCGGTGAAGCTGTTGGGCTTTGTATTGGATTAGAAACTGAGGGGTGTAGGGTTTCTGGGCTAGCCACATCCAACAGGTGACTAGGAGACTGTCCCGAATCTGTTTCCTGTTTCTCAAGCTGAGGGGACAGGTGACAGAGGCATATCTGGTCTTGGTGTATTATGCACTTTTCCACTGCCATATTTATTTCCTATGGTTTACTCATGTGGGGTCATTCAGCCAAGGTTGTGGACTTACTGAAGCTGCAGGATTATAACTGCAAGCGAACATCATGCACATTGCAAACCCATTTTTGTTAGGCTAGGTATCCTAACAGTACCTAGTCAGCCACTTCCTTCTTCTCTGCCTCATATTATATACCAACAAGAATCAACAAAATTTGTTGACTCGGACTGATGTACATCACCATAACACCAGGCATCGTGTGCTGTTGGACATACCCAGGGTGCGCCTCTAGAGATCGCGTGTATGCTACAGGAGTGCAGCTCTTCGCTACTTCAACAGACTACCTGTAGGAGTGAAGCAGTTGGATACCAGCAAGTTCGAGAGGGTTGTGACCGGGTTTTTGAGAGCCAGGGCTTATTATGATGTACAGGAAGTATTGTGTCGTCAGCGTAAAGTACTGAATGACATGATATGTTACAGCGACATTCATCCACAAATGCCACAAATAGAAATAAAATTAGGCATGCCACAAATGCCTAAAACTGAGCTTTTGAGGACTCCAGTCTTTACAGCTCTTGGGGTAGTTATTATTCACTTTCACAACCTGTGCTCTGTTGCTTAGAAAGCTTTCATTCAAATTCAACCCTTTGTCCTCCATACTATAGTACCTCAAATTTCTACAGAGCAGTGAGTCTGACATGCAGTCAAATGCTCGGCTCAGGGTCCAATAGGATGCCAGCAACCATACATTGTTTTTCAAAGCTTCCAAGTTTGAAGTAAACAACCTTTACCACTACCATAGTTTATTTATTCATACATTGATACATAGGTTACAATATCATTCTCAACTATGAATAATTGGGAAAGGAACATTAGGCTTAAAGCCCAAAACTGTTCCTTTCCCAAATTTAGATAGAAATTGTCCAAAAATAGGTTATGTTTACACTTCACGATTTTTGTCCAATTTTGAGTCCAAAATATTTATAAACTAGGAATTTAGAATTAAGGAAAGTGGAAAAAACCAAATTAAATAAGAATACTTCACTCGATCATCACTAATAACGGAAAAATACTGTATTAATAATATAGTTGTGGAATGCTTAGGTCTAAATCCGAACTGAACAAGTTATTCGAGTACACCGGGTCTGTCAGGAACACAGGCTACTTTGAACTGGATTATTAAGGCATTGATTGCATGCTAAGTATTCTTAATATCTTACTAACTGTAATTTAATAAAATACATTATTATTCACTCATGACAGGTAATCAAAGCTAGACCAAATGATAAAGACGCAAAAGCCAAGTATACTGAGTGTAATAAGATATGCAATAAATTAGCGTTTGAAAAGGCGATTGCTGTCGATGATTTGAAGAAATCAGTTGCGGAAACAATCAATTTTGAAGGAATGGGTAAGCATACTTTTGATATTATCACTCTGCAATTATTTCTATTTATCTTATCTGTTTTATGAAGGATAATTTGCTTGAAGGAAATTCTTGCTATCACATTTCAAGCAATTTGTAATATTTTGAAGTTGAAACTTTCCTTTTTAAAAACACAATATTGGTTTGAATCTTTCTTTTTCATCATAATTGAAAGAAAACACTTTTAAATGCTACGTTCTATTGGTAGATTTCACAAACTGAATATTGGGCACAAATATGCTGTCTTAGAATCTCTCTGCTAAAATTAAAAAACTTCGAAATCACTTACTCCTCTCCTTAGTCATGACCAGAGATCTGGATTGACTGAGTCTGTAAGTGGAGCCTTGTCGTAGAGGTTAATATATTATGGATTGTGTTGAAAAAACACTTGAAAACACTTTCACGTTTGATAACTTGGAGATATGTAAAACATGTTAGTCTCCAGTATCCCAAGATCAAAATCCCCTTAATTCATATATTATCAAGCGTAATTTTACATTCATAATTATGATTTACAATAAGCTTTAGATTTGCTGTTAGGCATCCTAGAACCTACTAAATCATTGTTCAATTTACATTTTGAAAATAATTATATAAGTGTGTTATACTATACGACAGGATTTCTGCATTTGTCGCGATATGTTCAATATGACCTTTTGTTGGAACGTTTATATACTTTTTTCTCATCACACTCTTATCTCCAATGTACATAACGAAAATATTTATGTGTAGACTAAACTGACTAAATGAAAACTTATGAAAATGGCTATTTTATTTTTCATTTGATTTGTGTCTACAGTGATTGAAGATGATTATAAAGGCCCTGCGTTAGAAAATGGAAAAGTGACTGAAAAGTTCATGAAAGATCTGATAAGTACATTCAAAGAACAAGGAAAACTTCATAGAAGGTTTGCTTATCAGGTGGGTTACATTTTCAGGTCTGGTTTTCTAATAACGTACCGGTAATGTAATTCAAATAACTATCTTTATTCATAGATTTAGTTACTTAGTCACTTCATTTAATTAATCTTATTAACTTATTGGTTATAAATATTGTGCTTTATTAATTCTACTAATATTTTCATTATAACTCAAACTAAATTCGTATTCGTCTATTTCCAATCACCTATTGGCTGTTACGATGCTACAATAATAAAAATAATGGCACTCATTAACCAATACTATCCCATCTTAAATGGTAAAAACTAGCTGTATAATAGAGTCTTCAACTGGAAATAGTTATTTGTGCAACTAGTGCGCAAAGTGACAGTTTGCTGCACCGAAAGAAACAGGCGAGGGCGGAATGGTTTCTTGAGTGCAGCAGAGGAACTTTGCGCACGTATTTCACATTAAAGTTTTCCTACAGTTACCATTGAATATGAAAAGTGGGTAAAAAAAAAAGTGGGTAATTATGGGTAAAATGATGGCTGAAATCCATCAAATGCTTGTGTGTGTGATGCTGATATTAATAACAACCTTATATTATTTAAAAAGTAATAATCCAATTGTAGTTGAAAATTCTCAGCCAAAGTTCTCATTTTTATTCATTCAAGAATCAGAAAAAATACAGATAGAACAAAAAAATCGCATTCAAAATACACGCCAACAGCTCATTGGGATGGCTGAACCGACAAGCGCGCGACCTAGCGGGAAGAATCGTACCTATATAACTTCGTTTCATTCAGCTAAAAACAGTATTCAGATATTTAGACTTATGGTTAACTAGAATTACCGAAAATACAATAAGTAAACTAAAAAAATTATAAATATTTTATAAAATATTTTATAAAATAACATAGACAACAGAAATATTTTATTGTAGTATATTCGAATGTTATTTTATTAATTTTATTGACATGGATTTTGAACGGTAATTATTTAACCTGAAAATTCGAATTTCATAATGTGTGTTTGCTACATTCTCATTGCTTGGAGTTGAAATAATTATTACTGTCAATAGAAAAGAAACATTATTTATTATTAAATGATGAGAAGTTATTATTTAATTATGATTTAGATAAACATTATTATTGTTTTGGATTTCTAGATTGGGATTTTATCATAAATATGTAGCCATATAGCCATTGATGATTCTTATCTAACCACAGACATCGTTACCAACTTAATTTTTATTTTCCTACACTGTTGCTCCATATAACCTACTAACTATTTTGCGTTGTCATGCTGAAAATCTGGAGTACGCAAAGTAATACTTTGCGCACTAGAGCGGAAAAGTGATTCTTTGCAGCCTGCAATCAGTGCAGAAATGGTCACTTTCAAGGTATCTGTAGGAAAATCTATTTTCTTGGTATTGATCATTTACAAAGCTCATTGTTTGTTGACGTCAATTTTTCTTCTGTATAATTAATTTATATTTTTATAAATTTGTTGTATAGTTGAGTTATTCAAACAGTAATATGTGCTTGCTCATTTATTTTGCAGATGCTGTTGGACGTGAAGCAATATTTGATGTCTCAACCATCACTAGTAGATATTAAGGTACCAGATGATGAAAAATTCACAATTTGTGGAGACATTCATGGTCAGTTTTATGACCTCCTAAATATATTTGAACTCAACGGGTTGCCTTCAGAAACAAATCCATATGTATCCTTTTCAACGATCTGATATTATTAGATGTATGATATACTTTCCAATTCGATAGCTATATAACTTTTTACTTTCCTTGCCCTATTACCATAGGTCCCCTGAGTCCCCTGAGTCCAAAAAACTGGTTTTTTGGTATTGGTCTGTGTGTGTGTGTGTGTGGTGTGTGTGTGTGTGTGTGTGTGTGTGTGTGTGTGTGTGTGTGGTGTGTGTGTGTGTGTGTGTGTGTGTGTGTGTGTGCGCGCGCGCGCGCGCGCGTCTGTGTACACGATATCTCATCTCCCAATTAACGGAATGACTTGAAATTTGGAACTTAAGGTCCTTTCACTATAAGGATCCGACACGAACAATTTCGATCAAATGCAATTCGAGATGGCGGCTAAAATGGCGAGAATGTTGTCAAAAACAGGGTTTTTCGTGATTTTCTCGGAAACGGCTCCAACGATTTTGATCAAATTCATACCTAAAATAGTCATCGATAAGCTCTATCAACTGACCCAAGTCCCATATCTGTAAAAATTTCAGGAGCTTCGCCCCATCAATGCAGATAGATTCCCAATTATCAGGCTTCCGATACAATTGAAACGAAAAAAATCAAGTGGAGTAGATTGAGCATGAAAATCTCTACAATTGATGTTCAGTAACATTTTTACCTAAAATTGAAAATAAGCTTCAAATTCGAGAAAATATAATTATTCAATTGCAAATTATTGTTGATTCTATTAAATCATTCACTATGAAGAGATAGCAGACCTCATGTGTGTCTCCAGCGTTATTGCCCTGTCACCAGCTGGCTCAAATTTTTGAATAGTAGACTTGAGATGCGCGGGAACAGTAGGTGATCAATTTTCATAATGGCAAGGAAAGTTGTGTGAGTGCGCCACACCAGATTTTTCTTATTTAAATATCTTCTTCTTTCCACTGTTCAACCAGTAGTGTAGAGAATAGAAACAATTGAACATTATTAGAATATATATATATATATTAAACATATACATATTACATAACATATATATACATATTATACATATATATACATACATAAACATATACATATTTATATATATATATATATATTTATTTATTTATTTGAAATACAGAAATATTAATAAGATGATGAGCTATTAAGAATTATATTGTATCTATAAAAATGTATAAATTAATGATACAGATTTCATTCATTTATTTCAGGCTAGATTTCTATAATTAAATCTACCTATACATTTTGAATAATTTATTTACAAGATGTTATTCTACATTTCTTACGTAACTCTCTTGAACACTTCATTTACTTTATTTCTAGAGTATCGTATTTCGAATTATAATACAATTTCTTATATTGTGATAGTTATCAATTGTCATAATTTCATGTTCCATTTTTATTGCACTATTTTATAGTAAAAAATTGCTAAAATTTTCCTCAACTATCATAGCTTTTCAATGGTGATTTTGTGGATAGAGGATCTTTTTCAGTAGAATGTATTTTTACATTATTTGGGTTCAAGTTGCTGTATCCAAACCACTTTTTCATGTCTAGAGGTGAGTTTCAAATTCATTGATCAATTATTTATTATTTATCGATTCAAGTTTTACTAGGTAATCATGAGAGTCAAACAATGAATCAGATGTACGGCTTTGAAGGAGAAGTGAAAGAGAAGTTCTCCAGTCAAATGTCGAATCTATTCACTGAAGTGTTCAACTGGCTTCCATTAGCGCACTGCATCAATCAGCGAGTTCTGGTATGTCGTTGACATTTTGAGTAAAGCACACACTTTCAATACTCATCATCCATTTACTCAAACGCTAATTCATTTTTAATATAATTTACACTATGAACAAAGATATTGTGCGATTTCTCCACATAAAGGTGAAATAAAAACGATATTGTCAGTTCCACATAATTTATTTGAGCCAAACCTGAGTTTCATCGCTTTTACTTCACTTTCAATTCAAGAATTTAAATAAAATTATGATAACCAACTTGGAACAGATCTAAACACAGCCCGTTCAATCAAATTGAATATTCTATGACTTAATTGGAATAGATCATCTTCGTCGCATCAACCGGGGTCAACCTTAAGTTTGAGTTCACCAACTTAATGTATACACTAGGCATTGGAAGTATGATGATTTGAATAAATGTTGGTACAACCCAAAATTAGTAGTTTTTCTACATATTATAAACCCACAATAAAGGGTACAGGCTCACTTCTTTATAATCTTCAATGTTCTCCACACCAGACTTCCAAGTCGACAGGTTTCTAAATTCAGCTTTAAATTGAGAAAAACTGTTTCTAGAAATAAATTTATTTTTATTCCACTTGAAACTTGGAAAATTGTACTACTTATGGAACTGGTTTTACGTGGAACATAATTCAAGTTGATATCTTTCTCTTGAATTTTTAAATGATAATTTTTCAACATTGTTGGTAGGTGATGCATGGCGGCCTCTTTTCCAAAGACGATGTAACCTTAGATGCCTTGAGAGAAATTGACAGAAACAGACAGCCTCCCGAAGACGGTAATTATTTCCAAAAATACTTGTGTTGAGTTGCACTCTGTTAAATTAGCCCTCTTTTCATTGACTCAGTGGAATAGTTGTTCTGTTTCCGATTCACAGCTATATAGTTTGTAGGTTAATAAAATCAATCATCGAAAACTATTGATCCTTACTAAAGACATATTGGTACTCTTTTTCATATATTTTCTATCTATATAATGCCAATAGATATCAGACAATGAAAGATTGTTATTGAATCTGATAGTGCTGCTATAGATCTCTAGGCAGCCCATCCTGATTCTGTATTATTATCTTATACGTTAAGTATATAGTACAGTATATCGATAACGTTACTTTTGATTTTTGTGCATTCATTTTCCCATCATGCAGTATCTGTGTTTCAAAATCTACAAACTGTAGAATTTTGTTTCTAAAAACGAATCAAGTCATGCAACAGATATTGTTTGTGAATTATACATAATAATAATTATTATAGTAGGATGTAGGCTTTGAAAAATTATGAATTTCTAATGTTGACATTTTGACTTCTGTACAAGTAGCTATGGAGTAGGTCCATCTTAGTTGCTAATGCGTGATGTGAAAGTGGCAATATAGTCCAGTCACTATATTATAATAATATATTGGTGCTTGTAATATATATTGTAGTTCTGATTTCCCTATATATTGTTTGAATACGTTACATAAGAGATGTCCAAAACCAATTTTTCCATGAAAACTTTGTGCTGAATTCAGAATGACTCAAAAACCTCGTATTTTTGTTCATTTTCCGATTCTCAGCTATTTCCGCCAAATCCAGTCATCGGACAAAAATTCACACTCGCCTTTTTTGAGATTATAGAATTTCGAATGAAATGAAATCATTCGGAGCTATCTATCTTCAATGAGCAATCAGAAATTAGTATATATATATTTCAAGCACACCCCTTTTTCATTATTGACTGGATTAATGAATTTCCAGTGAATCTATAGAGAAAATAGTTATAAAAGCTTGTGATTTTATGAAAATTGGGACGAACGTTTGAGCATGTTGAATGTGATTGTTAAGGCCTAATGTGCGAGCTGCTGTGGTCGGACCCGATGCCAGACAAGGACAGAGCACAGAGCAAGCGAGGCGTGGGAGTGCAGTTTGGCCCTGACGTCACCGAAAAGTTCTGCCAACTCAACAAACTCGACTACATTGTCAGGAGTCACGAAGTCAAAGATGACGGCTACGAGGTGGCTCACAACGGCAAGTGCATCACTGTCTTCTCGGCGCCCAACTATTGGTCAGTACACTTCAAACAAATATTAGCATTTTTATATATTCTTTTTATCTACACTTTCCTTATTTACCAAAATGACTATTGGTCATTTAAAGCAAATATTATCATTATTATTATTATCATTATTATTATTATCATTATTATTATTATCATTATTATTATTATAATTATAATTATCATTATATCTCCACTTACGAGGATAAGGTGTCATTGGCTTATTTAGTAAAATTACCCCTTGCTCTATTTTGGTATATTGAGGAAACTTCTTACCAGCGATGTTGTGCAGGGTATTACTTCTTTCTGCATTAAATTTTGCACCCATACAGACAGCCTCAAACTGTGCAACCTTTCTAGCAGTTCCCTTGGTATAACACCACCTGTAGCTGACATTATCCAAGGCACTATAGTCACTCTCTCTTGCTTTCACATGTCCTTTATCTCTTCTGCCAAAAGCAAATATTTAAGCAGTTTCTCATTAGTGTATTATTATTATATTTATTAACAGACTGATCTTTGAACTTGTATTGGCCGGCCGGTTCAAAATGGATATTTTTCAGAGTATACAATAGTGTTATTAGACTGGACTATTTTTTGTTTATGAAGATTAAAATGTATGATGGCTTATGCTCTAAATTACAATAAAATGATACAGTTGAATATTCAGTTAATCTACCAAAATATGAACTGAATAGTATTGATAATTCTAACATGATAAGCAATGTAAAAATATGTAATCACCGGTACAGGACTCGCCATAGTCAAGTGGATGGGATGCTGGCTTTATAATTCAGAGGCCCGTGTTCGAATCCTGACCCGGGCAAGATATTTTTCTCGGGCTATTCTCGTGTTTCGGATGGACACGTTAAGGCGTCGGTCCGGGCTGCCTAAAAACATAGTTAGGTCATGTCAGAGGCTCTGAAATTTGATCAGGTGTGACCTGAAAACTCTGACACCAGACCTGAGCCAGTCGATATCATTATTACCGATACGATTATAATAATATTGTCTTGAATTTATAAAAATGAGTGGAGTTTGAACAGATGATCATCAATTCTTGCAAAAGGAGCAAACTTCAGTTCAAAACTTCAATTATTGGCGTGAAAGGTCAATTCACTTTTATTTTTTGCTTTTCTTTCAGTGATCAAATGGGTAACAAAGGAGCTTTCATAACATTGAATGGCAAAGATATGAAACCGAAGTTCACTATGTACAGTGCTGTGGTAAGTAACTATTTACATTTATTCATTCTTACCTACTTATATTCCTACTGAAGTGATTATTATTATTGATATTCCATCTTTAGTAAAGTGGCACAATAATATTGAGTTCATGCAGTGTTTCAAATCAAATAATTGTTATTGACCAAAAAACAAAGCATCCAAAACAGCTTACAATATCCATCCAAAAATGTCAGATAACAATTATTAAATGTTTAAAAAAAATTCAAATGTCTAAAAATAATAGACAGCGATGACAGTGTTTAGTCAGCGTTGTCCAACAATTTCCTTGAGTTGCTCCAAGTGTGTGCAACCAGAGACCCAGCAACAATTAGTTAGGATTATTTTCTTGGTGTTCAGACGCTAATTGGTTATTTGTATGGTAGTACCTACTAGAGGCTTAACATACAGAAACTCAGTGTGACCCCAATCAGCGATTTCAGGAGAGACCAAACCGATTCATGATGGTTATTGAATGAGTACCATGGTTATTGAATGAGTTCAGGTGGTACTTAGTACCACCTGAAGAACTGTGTTTTTAATTGGCTGGCCAATCTCAATTGACGCTACTCGGTGGCTTTATTATTAATAGAGACCCATAACACAAGATAGGGGTCTTATAGACCTAAAATCCATACTTAATAAGGGTCTTAGTCGTGTGCTTGCTTGGTCCACTTCCTTATTCATCTCTTCATAGATTTAAAATATGTTTTATTTTCGTTACTCGCTCTATCAATGTTATTTGTCTGGTTTCAGCCACACCCTGATGTAAAACCGATGACCTACGCTAGTCAGTTTTTCAGCTCATTAATGTAAGAACAGTTAGCCATGAGTTAGCACACATTTATTTGTAAGTATCCTTCGATGCGAGAATTGTGATCAGTGAAATGCACGTTCAAGTGTTACCAATAATAGTTTGTTGATTCTAGAGCTATTTCATTCGGATTTGGTATCGTGCTACGTCTATTGAAATAACAGTCACAAATATATTTTATCTGGTGCTTTTCTGTTGAAACCAGTTTAGATAAAACTCTGATTCAATTGGCTGAGAAGGGTATTGTTGAAAGTGTTGAACTTCTACAAGGTTAATATCATACCTCATAAAATTGCAAAATTGTTTTAAAATCTATATTTTATATATTATTGTTGAAGAATTGACCATTTTGTAATTCTATGAATACTGTAATCAAAATTCAGTTAATTTGTATCTTGCTATTTTTATAGTTTTATCTTGAATAATCAATTGGCAATGATTGACTCACTTGAACGCTTGTGAGCAAAACGCATATCTATTTTGTGTTTATAATACTAGCACCGTTCAACATTTTTGGATAATGTCAATTTTTATTCGTTCTAATACTTTAATTCGACAAATTTTTCTTCTTTAGACAACATACTCGTTGTGTTTTATTTAATTATTATTTTTTAATAGTATAGTTCAATATAATTGTACCCACATATTAAAAATTGCATTTCAATTTGAAGGTGTTTACAAAGTATAGGACATCGTAGAACCATGAATTTTTCTAAATGTCTCACAACTCACAAACTAAAAGTATGTTCACCATAGATGACTCATTCATACATAAACATAGATACATGATTCAAAGTGCTTTTTTACTGTATTTTTTGGCTGAGTAATATTTTAAATCAGAACTTTAATATTGGATAACATCAATGTTTAAATGGGGTGTATTTTGATTTTCAATCTCCTAAACTAGTACATGAAGATGTTGATCGCTAACGTCTTTTTTCTCTTTCAATTTTGAAATGTTTCGCTGTCATACGATTCGCATCGGTTTGTGGAAATCGTATAGCTTTGAAAAACGTTTATGAACTACATTGATGAATTCATCAATTTGATAGAATTATATTTTTGCAATTAGATTATCAATAAGATAAACAAATTTTAATTTGTTGATTTATGTAACTTTTTGCTAAAAATCGTATTAATTAATCTAGCTAAGTTTCTAAGTTATATAATTATTCATCTGAAGTATTTATTGTCTAACTTGTGAAAATACGATGAGCTCTAAGATCAATATTGTGGCTCTTGACTATGAGCATTTTTACTCTGTTAATAGCCAAATTTTAACTATGTTCAACATTTTAAATACCAATCTATTTATTGAAAAGATGATGAAATATTAAAATTTCAAGGCAGAACCTACCATTTTGTTATGGAAATCACCGATCAGATTTTTTTCCAAGTCGTAATACAGTTACTTGAAACTAACTAAAAAGCTCAATTTTCAATTAACTTGTATCAATGAATAGTATCACCGCTCACCTAATGTAGGCCTGAGTCTCAGTTCCTTTCAGCTTTACAAATTTATTTTTAGCAGAGAATCTTTACTATTTGATGGAAATTATTTAAAATATTTGTATTTATCTTAATTCTTGAGATGCTCTTGAGAGATTATTATGCACTGAAGCTTTTCAATGTCTAATAATTAATTTTTTCAATGTTGCGCAGAAGGCTACTATAAAAAGAAGAAATTTTGAGCCATATTGAACCGGCATAATTTTATTATTAAAAGGTATTAACATACTTTTATTCATTTTCCCTAATAATTTATATCATGATTCATTTTTGGTTAGAGATATAGTTTTCATTAAATTTTTCTTGTAATTGTTATATTGTTTTTCTGACATAATCGCATTATCGAGCATAATAGGCTGCACTACTGACATGTTCATTGACAATAATCCAATGATGGGATATTCTAAGGTTTATTGTAGGCTATTGTCGATGCAAGTGATCCTCCAATACTGGCAAACTTATTTGAAGAAAAGACATGCCTTGACTGATGTAATTGAGAGTGGCCTATTGATATTAATACGTAAGTGATTCCAATAAGAATTTTCAGCTGTCCATTAATTTAATTATCAGAATATTTTGTGCGGATTTGCTACCTTTGCACAGAAGAAAGTAAATTGAGTTGTACTGTCATAAAATTTGCATTTATTTCTCCTTGCTTCTCAATAATTTCAATCACCCACGGTATATAGAATGTAGCATCAAGAAGCTGATGAATGCTAACACCAATGAGAATGTTGCTCAAACATTATATAATAAAATATGTAGTATACATTTCCTTCTATGCAAGTTCCTGTATTCTTGGGAAATTTGCATTAACACGTTTAAAAAGATCTCAATCAACTGTTGCTACTTGAGTTCTGATTGAATTATTTAGTTCTTTATTGCATTCTTTTTTGTTGTTGTAGAATAGTGATTAGAGATACCCCAGTTGAAAAAAGTCAAAAGATGCATACTAAAGGTTTATAAAATGTTATAGAAACCGGTATTTCTGGATTATATAAAAAATGATGCAAACCTCCAATCAAAAAATTGAGTGAATGGAAACCATCCATTTCATTCTATGTTATTTGAGTAACTTTCTCATACAATGGCTTGAAGAAATTCAACTCAATTAACAATTTTCATTAAAATCTTAGTTTTAGTGTAACTTGGTCATTGCCTAGACATAAATATTTTATAATGCTTACTTTGATTATTCCTATCATTTTGGTAAGCCAAAGCTCTTTAAATTTTGTAACACCTTTTACTTTTGTTAATGTTGAGCGTTGAAATTATAAGTGATTTTTGCCTTTTTAACTGTAAAATAGTTTCCAAATCATTACAACCTATTAAATAGATACATTTTATCTAAAAAATGTATTGTGTATGGTTTCTCTTTTATAAGTGTTCTTTTAAACACAAATAAGACTTTTTTGTTCCATCTTGAAGAAAGCAACTTCTAAGGCATTATTTTATAAATTTCTTCTAAAATAGTTTTTCCATTTTTAAATTATAATTTTCTTATAAATTTTTTTAAATTTATATAGAATAAAATACATTTTTTAGCACATCGTTTATTAGCTGTACCAATATTGCTCTTGATCAAGTAGATTTTGTGATCTGATTGAGAACTTTATTCCATCGCCATAACTCGTTTGTATTGGAACAAACCATAACAGTATATTGTTTCCAAAAACTTCTTCAAAATTTTCGCACTTTCCCAAATCATATCCTTCGATATCTTCACTCACAAAAACGGGTGGACGCAATGCTTCTATAGTTGTCATATTGTTCAGAGTCAAACTGTAGTGATAAACCATAAAAATTATGGTTACCACAGCTACGGATGAATTTATAACGTAAATTATCAGGAAAATTAAGTTCCCTAGACCTACTCTTTGGATTACATGCAGTGAATCATTTTTGCTTTGCAGTTCCAGCGTCATTAATTTTGATATGTGGTAAAGGAAAGTAAATGATGTTGATAGGAAGAGTATAAAGAACAAATTTAAGTAAGAAAGGAAAAGAATGAAAAACTTGTAATTAGTAAATGAAATACAGTTGTTGGTCCAAGGACAATGGTGATCCATTTTTGGGACACAAACTCCGCACCTGGCACAATGGTGCGCGCGATCCGGTTTTATCACATAGCACTCGGCACAATATCGTATTAGGCCTGAGCCGTCGTACTGTATAGTAGCCAAAGACAGCTTTCTATTGCGAGCTATATTTTCGAGCAACATACTTCTACTTTGTTGAGATTGAGACCTTGTAACACGTTGCAGATCGTATGAGTTTAGCCAGAATTCACTTGGAATTTCTCCGGGAGCAGTGAACACTGTTTGCAGAAAGGACCACATCATCATTATGAAGCACACATTGAAAATTAAGAGGTTGATTATACATTCCCCTATTGTCGTTGAAGAAGATGGACAGTATATAAAAACGTACGCAATGTACGAAATAAGCAAATAGCTCAAAATTAGTAATACTGGTAGCCATGAAAGTATTGACATCAAAAAATACCAGATTGGTACCAGTTTGTTGCTTTTCGTTCATTGAATAGTATAATTTAAATCACATTTTTTACACTCTTTAAATTAAAAAATATGGTTATCTTTTCTCACTTTGTTACATACCGTACTGTTTATATTTGTAAATTATAGGTTGGATTTTACATGATTGCAGTTATTCTAAAACATTAAATTCATGAGGTATTATAATCAGCTGTTCTTTGTAAACTCACACAATTTTATTTGCCGTTTTGAAAATTATCACCTGACGCTAGTGTTCGCGCGCATCTCTAGTCTACTAGTCAAAGATCTGAGCCAGCTGGTGACAGGAAAATAACGCTGGAGACACACGAGGTCTGCTATCTCTTCAAAGTAAATGATTTAATAAAATCAACAGTTTGCAATTGAATAATCACATTTTCTCGAATTTCGAGTTTATTTTTAATTTTAGATGAAAATGTTACTGAACATTTTGTAGAGATATTCATGCCCAATCTTTTCCACTTGAAATTTTTTGTTTGAATTGTATCTGAAGCCTGATAATTGGGAATCTAAAATCAAACTTTGCATAGGAGCTCCTGAAATTTTTACAGATATGGGACTTGTGGCAGTTGTTAGAGCTTTTCAATGACAATCTAAGGTATAAATTTGATCAAAATTGTTGAAGCCGTTTTCGAGAAAATAGCAAAAAAACTTTTTTTGACAACATTTTCGTTATTTTAGCCGCCATATTGAATTGCATTTGATCGAAATTGTTCGTGTCGGATCCTTATATTGTAAGGTCTTTAAGTTCCAAATTTCAAGTCATTCCGTAATTGGGAGATGAGATATCGTGTACACAGACACTCATACACATACACACTCATACACACACACACATACAGACCAATAACCAATTTTTTGGACTCAGGGGACCTTGAAGCGTATAGAGATTTAGAATTTGGGGTACGTTAATTTTTTTCGGAAAGCAATAATTTCCTTACCTATGGTAATAGGGCAAGAAAGTAAAAAGACTGACACGATGTTATTCAATTTCATTGATTCAAACTGATCCACTCTAATCGCGCATTTAATTTGAAGATTAACAATTTGATCGTGATGAGAAAAGATGTATGCAGTTACAGTAGATGGAGGAAAAATCCCTCCCCATCAGGTGTCAGAATGTTGCAACACAAACGTCCGTCTCTCTGCTTATTTTTTCTCCCTTTGTGTGTTGTTGTGTGCGTTCGTTTTATTATTATAACACACATCTTTTCCTAATCAATATTTTGCAATTAGTGCATTACCTACGTGTTGTTGTTAGACCCAGACAAAGAAGACATGCTGACTATTATCAATATCAAAGACGGCGAAGGGTTCAAAGAGTGAATTGAGCTCATCCTCATTTGCGCAAGAATGTAAATGCTAGTTCATTTTTAGCCGCTAGAGAGCTTTTACAGCCAGATAGGAAATTTAAATCTACAGAATCACAAGACTCCTTTTTGGAACTTACAAGACCGATTGGTTCTTCCTTGAAGATGAACATACCTATGAGGGAATATGTTCAAGGAATAATGTGAATGCTAGACTATTTGTAGCAACTACAGAGCTGTCACAGTCGGATAGAAAATTCAAACTTTTCACATAATGACTAGACACCTTTTTGGAACTTACAAGGCCAGTTGGTCCTCCCTTGAAGATGGAACGCACCTATGAGGAGGAATATGTTTACAGGAGTGTGTGTGTGTGCACAGGAAGCAATAATGATGACTGAGGTAACAACTCATCTGTATTGTCTAGAAATTCTAGTAACAAGGTAATATAATGATCAATAGATAGAAACCAAATGAAATCAAGAAAAACATATTTACATATTAGAATTAATGCCTCATAAACATATGCACTGTTCATTTGATTAAGTACACTGGAAATGTGAGTCGCCTGATTCGGAGATAGTTGGGGATGCGAGTACCGTAAGAGCTGATGAAGACCATGGCTGCTGATGGTGGTCCAAGGCCGAAATGTCATCAATCACCCTCAAAACCTGTCGTTTGAACAGCTTGATTTGCGAATCACTCAATTCCTCCAATTCAGGTATTAAGCTGAGCAGAAACATTTTAATACCTTGCTGTCTATCAATCTTCTGATTGCTAGTATCTGTTGCCTCGGCATTTGATATCATCTTAGCCTTTTTGGTTTTAGAGTACCAGTAGTCAGCAACTGATTGATCAGCTACAGATGCTGAGCTTCTGTTCGTTTTCTTCTGGATTTGAGAAGTACCGGCACTCTTCGATGACAAACTTTCAGGAGGGTTTTCAGTTTGTTGCTGAGGTGGATAATCTAAAATTGAGGGAGCTATTGATGGATAATTCTGTGAGGCATTTGCAGATTCATCGTCCAACTCAGAACCTTCATTATCATCAGTTGACGGCTGCGTTGTGCAGGATGGTGAAGGCAAATTTTCCTTTGCGGGAGGAATCACTGACTTTATGAATGGCACACAAAACTGCATTGCATTTTCCAAATAATAAGCCTTTTTCTTCCCTCCTAAATAACCTCTAGGCGAAGGTTTCATTCTTCTTATAAATACTGTCCTTAAATTTCTCCATTTTTCCTTGCATTCTTGCACTGAAACACAAAGAATAAAACTCAACCAAAGGAAGAAAAGAATACCATTAGCAAGAACTTATTGATAAATCAATAATTCTGTTATTTTTTCAGTCTTTGTCGAAGTGCTTGCAGGTCTTTGGTTACTGGTGAAACATTTAAGGAAATTCACTGATATTCTGCCAGAGGTGAGAGCTCACTTCAGAAACTATCTGGAACATCCTCAAGGACATTACATGCCTAATCCTACACCATTTAAATTGAAGCATTTATTGCAGATTGTTTTGAGCTGCTGTGGAACCTTCCAAATTGCATTAGGTCTCTATGGTTATCACATAAGAATTGAAAAGTTTCCGCAAACAGGATCTGAAACTTAATTTTAAGAACTTTCACTCCACTGTCTTGTAATGCTGATGCGTTCTTTAAAATAATGAGCAAAGTTAAGCTGAGCTTAACATACCGTACTGTGATCGAGGGATTTTCAGATCAAGCTCAATTAACTTCAAGTTGATAATATTCCTCCACCTCCACCATTATGGTATGATGATGATAAGAACAATCCCATTCCCATACTACAAAGTCAAAAATCTTGTTCCAAATATTCCCTCTAAATTCCTTTGTCAATATTGATCTATTAAATTGTTGCAAAACTGAATATATCGCACTTAAAATGACTGAAACTGCTGCAACAGTTTCAGCGAAATGCGTAAATTATACATCGAATTGGAAAAAAATCAAATGCTCTATGTTATAAGGTCAAGAAGAGCAAAAAAATGGAGGCAGACGTTATTTTTTCAAAAATGTCACACCTTGAAGAGCGGATTTCTCGAAAACTTTTAAGAGATATAGGAAAAGTTGGTAAATGAAATTTCATAATCTTTAATTTTGTTGAAAAGTAATGTCCATAGTTTTTGAGATATAAGTACCGTCGACCGGGGCAATACCTACTATTACTTCAGGCCCCACAACTGATCTCTAATAAACTATGACGTCATCACATGTAGATCATCGATGATCTACTGGCGGTAAGCAAGCGAAATAAGGGCGCTGTTGCTTGTTATTACATCTGATATGGTAATCAACAAAATTGGAATTACAAATTCAATTTTCACGGTGTTCCATTTCAATGAATATGGTTTGTTTATCATTCTTCTAATATTTGTTTGTGAAAAGTAATAATGAATTTGGGGTTTTAAATCATTGGGATACTGCTGTGTACCTAATTGTTGCGGGAATTATAACAAGATTCCAAAAGTTTCCGTACGGTTTTAAAGTTTAAAACGGTTTTTTTACTTTTTCGAAAGATGATACTTTGAAACGAAAATGGATACGAGCGATAAGAAGAAAGAGCTTCAATTCTACAAAACAACGGTTTACATGAAGTGTAGAAGAACAGTGTAAATAAAGTGTGAGTGGAAAATTTAATTGAAGTGTGAAATAACAGTGTAATTAGAGTGTGAAAGAACAGTGTGAATAAAGTGTGTGAAAGAACTTTTGAATTAATAAATTAAAAAGTAAATGCAAAGTGTTGAAACTGCCCATAACATCATAATATTAAAGGTTTTACCTAACTGAAAAACATCTCCTGATGGGTTTCTTTGTACTACAGATCAATTGTGATCAAGTTTGTGGGAGCCTCTTTCCTAAAAAAGAGTTAGGAAATTTGGTTTATCTTTGATTTACCTCTCCTTCGACTCTGATACAGGCTATTATTAAGTATTTTTGGTTGAGATGAATTTATCAATAGCTCTATCACTGAATCGAGTAGGCCTATGTCTATCAATCTGAAAATATGGATAAATTATTGCATTTGTGGAATAAAGTGTTTTTATTTCAATAAAATTTCTATTTATTAAAATACAAGTGTCTTTAATTTGAAATTTAGATAGTATTCCATCCAATAAAAATCGATACAGTAACAAAAGTTACATTGATAAGCTAGTAGAAACTACTACGATCTAGGAAGAATCAATCTACATGTTATGACGTCATTAATTAGTTGTGGGGCCTGAAGTAATAGTAGGTATTGACCGGGGTGACTTTGTCTACCCCGGGGTGACTGTCCCACCTTGCGGAAAAAGATTCAAATCAGTTTATCTTCGAACTCTGTTATCCGAAATCGATGTTTAACATTGATATCCGTAGCCCGGATCATTATCGAGGTTCTACAATCGATATCTCGTCGAATCTCGATATATTACTTGAATTATCGACATAAAACCTAACTACTTGCTTCATCTTGTGATTTTGTTGTCTGAAAACTTCGTATTAGAAAACTTATTTCTGAAAGACTTTATTTTTGTCTTTTTATTATATTTCAATTGGTATATCCATAGTAGAACTGGATAGGGTTCTGTTACTAGTTAAATACAACAAGGTAATTTTTTGGTTAAAACTTGGGGTGAATTTGTCCCAGTATACCGTATAAAAATATTGTTATGCAGGATATGATGCAAATAAAATTCAGAATATGATTAATACGGTATCATTTGTATTCTACCTAATAAAACATATATTATTCACCTTGCTTAAAATTAATAAGTTTTCAATATTAATTTTTTGCTGATTCTGTAGCTGCCTCGACGCTACAAACGATTTTTAGGCAGCAGAAACTGAAATATTTTTCAATAAATAATTTGTGATTTTTGATGTGGATTTTATTTGTTTTTAATGTAGTTATTCATTTTCAAATGTTAACATTTGGTTTCACTTTGAATAACTCTTGAAAACTAACTTTTTTCCATATATTTTTCAAAGTGAGACAAAGTCTAAAGTAAAAGTAAGGTAGCCTATATAATAAATTAAATAAAATATAAAGGCTAATATTGTTCACCTGGCAAACCCAATTTAGCAGATACCTCTTTCCATGCTTTTTCCGTCACAAATTTCGTTGAATATCCCGGAAGTTTGTAGTTGTACAGAACTTCATGCCTCTTTACTTCTCCAACGAATTTAATGTTAAATTCTTGATCATTCATTTTGAAAACTATACATCCAGTAGTCTTATACAACTGAAGTTTGTAACGCAACTGATTTCAGACTGTTTTGAGTTTTGAGATCGTAAAAAACCAGTTGCGTCGTTTGCGCCTCCCCCCACTTCAGCACATTGCCAGGGTCAAAACAGTTGCGCACGCAACCGGTTTGCAACGGTAGTAGTAAAACAGTCACACCGTGTGTAGTGTGTACTGGTTGTGATCATGGTCAACTATAGAATATTATTCAATAATGAATTTAATATTCACAGAAATAGGTATTCACCAAAATATTTCTTATTTAAATATGGTTTGACACTTGATCAATATTTTTCTTCAACCAGGGACTTGAGTATACATACTAAACAATACATACTGTTACAATAATGAATACAGCACCCCAAATAACAAAATTAATATCGTTAGAACATCACAGTACCAGTAGCCCTCTTAGAGAACCAATAAAATATGATCAATAAAGTTATTTTTTAATTGGTAATTTTTTTGTACATTTTACCTTCCTAGCGTTATATGTCTTTGTTTGTAATTATTCAATCATGCGGTAATAATAATACTCTATAAAATAAAATTATTCAAATATTTTAATAGAGCTTTTTATGCTAGGCGTAACAGAATTTCTTTTGGTAGTTTTTTCAAGATAATTGTGATTGATAAGTACGACAATACTAAAAACATTTTAATAGCTTGAGAAGTGCAGGGATAAACAAAAGAAATAATAGTAAAATGGTATCACAACCAAACAATTATTGTCACAAAATAATGGTGTAAACTCCGATAAATGTTATGTTCAGTTAAAAATGTTTATTTCCAAAGTTAAAATACAACAGTAAAAGACAACGAATCTAGTTAAAAGAAACATATTATTTAGGAGATAATGCCTATTATTTACCAACTGGTATATTAATATACTCCAATGACAAAATTTAAAGTTCATGGATTAGGCTACTAGACATTTAGATGGAAAATGAGAAAAAAATGGTACAATTCTGGCGTAGAATTATTAGATATAGAAGCGATGCTAATAATGTTCTAGAAAAGTATTTTTCGATTGTTCGATACTTATTCATCCTTAACTACACAGGATTAGATTCAGGCTATTTGAAAATATTTGTTCTACACTTTGTTCAGCAGATAATACTATCAACATAAAAATATTCTGTCTTTTAATAATTAACTTTTCCCAACACATTTTAAAATTGGAAAGATTCATCATTGTCACCATAAACGAATAAACCAAGGTACTGGTTGGCAAATTCTTTGAATCATTCTGTCTGAATGAGAACAACAATAATAATAAACAGCGGCCTTACAGGTTTAATCAAAACTGCATAATACAAACTGTACAATAATCAATATTCTCAGAAGTTAAACTGGAAGTAGGATTATATTTTAGGGCCATAAGTAAGTGAACAAGCTGAACACTGATGAATATTCATAACAAAACTAATGAGTAACAATTATAGTTAAAATTATTTTATTAATACTGAAGGTAAACATTTATAGTATTTTCTTATTATATTTCTTGGTTTTATTCAAACTAAAAAAAAAAAAACTAAAAATGTGTGAGTGCTTCCAAACTTCTTTACAGATAAAGTAGATGAGCGCACCTAAGTAGGTTGAGCACAAGGATAGTATATAGCTATATATAATATTATCTTGGGTCTATATATACTATCTAATTATATACTATTCTTGGGTTGATCTGAGCACACCTGCACAAAGCCTTACTCAGTTGTCAGTCTTAATTATTGCTCTACCTTAGAGACTAGATTACAATATTTTAAAATGATGAACTATCAACAAAAATATCATTACATTTATGATGACTCAATTGTTAGAAAAATCCTCTACAAAAATGAACAACATTAGACTTCATTGAGCAAATGATCTAGATAAACGACTGAATTAACCAAAGATATTTCTCACAACTCTCAACTATCTCCTTATTTCTATCTTTCTCGGTGAGGAGCAAGGAGTCCCTCTACTTGACTGAATCACAATTATTATTTTCATCAAGAACATCACTACCCTGGCTACTATTCACAAAAAAGTCAACTTCCATAAGTTTTTCGGTTGAACTAATTTTTGAAACACCTTCTGAATCAGAATCATGTGATACATCCATTGCGTCTACGTCGCCATCCTCACTGCTTGGGAGGCTTTCAAGATCCAAACTGTCATCGGACTGAGAGTCGCTAATTTCATCATCATCATCTGATGATGATGAAGAGCAACTGCTTTCCTCGGACATATCAGGTACGATTAACGGCAGTCTTGGCATCTTTGGTTTACACGAGTAAATATCTGCAACAAATCTCGGATGTAAGTAGTGGAAAATAATCTTGACGGTAAAAGCAATCTATGATATGAAAAGCACAAACCGTCATTCCCTGATAGATGAAGCTACAACTTAACTATTTTCCTATTTTAAATACATAATACATTCAAAACAATACTGTCGACTGGTATCTAATAAAATTATTTTTTCAATTTATATTTTAACAAGTTAGTACTCTTCAGTTCTAGAATGATTGGGAACATATTATATGAACCAAAATATTTTATAGTATAAAATAATAATATTTAAAATAAATATAATTTTTTCATAAAAATTAATAGCAAATTTATAGAATGAATTAAAATAAAAATGTATAGCAATAAGGCATTTTCCTCACATACGGCAGTAGGGCAGGGATAGCTAGGTTTTCAATAGTTATTTATACAACTAGGGACAAATGTGCAACTTTTTCTTCCAAAAGGGACGTTAGGGTTTTAGCATCGTAAATGTATTTTAATATTATTCACTGTTTTGTGTATTTGAACATTTGTTTTCAATGTTTAGATATTAGAATTGAAATGAGTAAAAGACAAATATAATTTTATTATGTACTTACCGTCTTCGTACTCATAAAAATTGAGAATATGGTTGTCTATTTTCGGCACACAGTTTGGACATTCCTTGAACTTTCTGTAAGCATTGCCGTGATGAGCTGGTCTTCGTCTACTCCAAATATCTGCCTTTTGGAACCTTCCAATCACCTACAAGAAAATTTGTGATATATTATTCATACTTATTTATAATATAAAGAAAATTTCATTTATGAAAATTCAACTAACGATAGTTAGTCTATACCATAGAGTACATATGTCGTTTAATACCTTGATTATTCGTCTCTGCCTATACTTACACAGTACCTGTAAATTACTCATAATCCATGATCATAAATCCTCAAAATCCAATCCTCATAATCCATGGCTATTTACAGTGAAAACTCTATGTAGAACGTATATATCGTGGGCTCAAAAGAATATTTTTTTAGTATAAGGAAGCATTCCTAATAATGAGATTATTGATATATTCATATAAGCTACAGGGGTTGTTCAAATCCACTACGAATTGCAAGTGGTTTTATAATTTAAATTATTAAAATAAAAAAATAATCATGACTTGTAAAAACAGAGAAGTTTAGTATTCTATAGTAAGACACACATTATTTATTGTATGTATTCTAGGCAACACTTTATCAAAGCTCATGTTGATATTCATTTGGAAAACTGCAATCCTCGAAAAATTTTAGTTACAAAAAAATATAAAATATATACAACATTACGAAATTTGGTTTCAATGGGTTCAAAAATCTGTGGTTGATGAGTGAAGTGTTTCAATTACAAGCTAATGTAGCCTACAATTTCACCGAAACAAGTTTTGTTTAAGGAAAAGTTTTAGTTTATAGAAACGTTGGAAAAAATATAGCCTACAAAATGGAAACATCTATTTTGTGTCGTCTAACCTGTTGGCAACTGTATCTACTGACAACTGTTCGTAAGTCCATTGCCATCCACATCCTGCGGACAGATCTCAAGAGTGGTCGACGCTTCAGTTTAGGAGAAGGCGCACTCGCCCAAGGAAATATACTATCTCGCAGATCATGATCATCCTCCTCCATTTGATGAGCTATGTATCTGTAATATTGTATAAATTATGTGAAAAAACATTGAATAATGTATTAGTAACAAGTTACAGCAATACGTCAGCATCGGTTTAACAGCTGGTGGAACATAGAAACAACACTTGGACCAATTTTATAAACGATTCATCCAACGATGGAGTCACAATTATTAATTTCGAGCATTCTTATCCAAGCATGATATCGCCGCCTAACAACCAATAAGTGGGTTCGATCAGAAACATTAGCTAGGCCAAGAATGTTCTTAAGATTCGTTTATCAATACAAACTTTTTCATTCTGATCGGCGGTTTGATCATCAATTCAAAGCAAATGAAGCGACTAAAATCAGAAACCACGGAAGAAGACATAACAAATGGAAGTTTTATAAACGAATTAATTCATTCCCAATGTTTAGCTTGATAATTAGGCTACTACAAGAAACATCAATAAGATTTTGAAATTGAAGAGTAAAAATTATTTAAATATTTATTATTTGATGAGGGGTACTTGAAAAAGCGAGTATACTATTAATGGACAGTAAAAATATTAGGCCTATATTTTTTATAATTTCTTATTCTTTAAGAATTATTCATTTCTTATTTTTATAGTTCAATTTATAATATTTTTAACTATTGTTATTTTTCATTAGTGAAATAGTCTTATTTATTTTTTTATTTATTTACAATGCAAATAACACTAATGTAATAACATTGAAAGATAAAATAATAAGGTAATCATTGTGCTATTTTTCTTCCAAATTTATAAATGACAAAGTCCAAGATAAGGTTAGAATTTAACGTGAAATAATAAGTAATATACCACCAATAAGAATGTAATCCTGTCGAATAGACAAGGAAATTCATTTCGAAATATATAGAGGCTCCTCAGAAGAAAGTTGTATGCTCAGTACCAGAATGAGTAGCCTTTTGTAACATAATGACAGAGCTTTGAATAAATTGAAATCTAGTGAAGCTTTTGAGTAAAGCACACCAAAATTAACTAATATAATACTTACAGAGCAGTGAAGAAGTTCATCCGCCCATATTCAGTTGGCTGGAGCCCGGCCCGGACGAAGTAGATAAAGCACGTCGCCAATAGATATTTGTCAGCCAAAACACAACATCTATCAAAACTGAGAAAATCACTTAGCACCATGTCCTCATCTGAAATAGAAAAGTAAATTTATGTTCAATTATGTTACTTCATACTTCCAAGAGATTGTAGGTATGCTTATAGACATACTCAGCTATGGTATAATAGAGACACAGATGGCACTTGAGTGCTTTGATAATGGATGTGTTGTCCTCAATGTTTCCGACAGAAGGTTGAAAAATTCATTAATTCCTTCTTCTACATTCATGACCAGTTAACTGGATAGATTGCGTTGAAGAAGCAAGATGACGGGTCAAACTATAAACAACCCACATGCTGGAGCTTACTTCTTCAACCTACTGCCTCAAGTAATGAAGACTATTGAGGATAACACACTCTTTGCGAAAACACTCAGGTGCTATTCAATCACTTGGGCGGGACGGATAATGCACCAAGAATACTGACATGAACCCCACCGAAGTCAATAACGTATTTTGACTATACCCTGGACACTGGTCTTCTGGACTGCGAAGAAGACGACACGAATAACAAGTACAGTCCAACCTCCACTTAACGAAATCCTCTACACACCGAATTTTTACCTGGTCCCATGACATTTTAGAGTTTTTGCTGCTTATTTACCTCTATTTAACGAATTTCGGACCTCTCAACAACAAAGTTTTCTCTTGACTTCAACCACGGAATAAGCATACCAAGAAATTTAGTAGTGCTGCTTCTTTCCTCTGTGCTTCAACATACAAAGTGTAGGAAGCAGACGGTCATTTTCAAGGAATTCTTTAGTTTCAGGAGAAAGGTTAATAGACTAAAAATAATGGCAATTCAGGTAGGAAGAAGGAAGAAGATAGAGTGGTAGACAGTCAATAGAGCAATAGAGGGTGAAACACATGTCGGAAATTGAATGCAAGCTACTGGAAATTGGATTCCAAGAGCTTTCAAGTTGAAATAAAATTAATATTTTATCCAATTCCCTTTAATATTCTTATTAGTTCATGGATTGTTTCATCATCATATTCCCATGTCATTTGGGGTGGGCTCTCCGTATCAATTTGCGCCATTCTTCTCTGTTTTTTGTCTTTTTTCGATGGGTTCATTATTGTAGACAAGGCAGGTGAACGACTGGACTTTTTTCCCATTCTTGCTTTTGTCACACATTTCAATTCTTTCAACTGACTATGATGATGATGAAGATGATGATGACTGTGACGAACCTGAGGAGAAGAATCCGTCAGATCAAGAAGTTCTAGAGGCTTTCAAAATTATCAGGCAAGGATTAAAACTGAAAAATAGTGTACCAGACATGTCTGACTGTTTGAATAAATGTGAGTCGTTTATCAAACATGATGTTTTATTCAAATGCAAAATTCAACCAATATTACTCACTTTTAAAATATAAAACAAAAAATAGGAAATTTGAGTTATTATAGTGAAGATATTGACAAAATAACCGTATTTTGTGTTCCATCTAATAGTAGTGTAAAAAGTTGAAAAATATTACTACAGAATATGTACTTTGATTAAACTCTACTAATAGTACAAATCAAGCTTTCTGGAAATAAATTGGTGAGTTTACTTACTTATTACGTTCTACAAATATTCAAAAAACATGTTTTTTATTGACAGCATGAATTTTCAAATTTCCATATTAATATTGGCCTGATAGGTACCTTACCTACGTTCGCGATGATATGTTTCATGTACCATATTCATTTATTTACCGCCGTAATAAGATATTATAAGATCTATCGGATCGTGGCAGTTTTCTTGACAGAACCTCTCAATAACGAATACCTCTCGGCAGCGAATTTTTTCTCGGGATAATCGACTTCGTTATATAGAGGTTCGACTGTAATTGGACTGATAGTCTATAACATACAGGTAGTAGGCTATTGTGTATTATTATTATTGCACTAAATATATTTTGTTGATAAGAAAAGGTGCATAGAATTGTAATAAATGCTTTAATGAAAAAAATATAATGCTCCGGTGTTGGTCAGTGATGCATGGAGACCTCAATCTAAGAATGTTTGTCTCCAAATGTGACAGTATATGTAGCCTACAGAGGGGGCAGCCTCAAATAAAATGTAATCACAATAATTTACACAGAATAGTGGCCTATGGTATGGACCTTTTTCACGTCACTCTTATATAAACATAATTATACAGTAGTACATAACAAACATTCAGTCTTTTCTGTTTGATTTAAACCATACTTTAATATAAAAGTGAAAAAAGTCTTTGCCACATCCGTCTGGTTTTCAAACAATGGTCATTGTTCTGATGATTCCCCACATGTAGGCTATTCTTAACAAGACCATTGACAATTTATTTCTGAAACCGATCACTCTTTTCTATCCCTCTTCATAGTAATATCAGGCGATGACTTATCTTCTAACTGTATAATTCGTTATTAGTCGTCACTATATACATTGGTGCATGCAATTTATATTGTAGATCTGATTTTTTGATATATCATTTGGGCATTATTATTATTAATACCTCTTATTGATTCTTTATTGATGCATTCAACAAGTACATCATCATAGACAAAAAAATAATTCTGTGTGAATTGGGCCGAAGATTTCTATATATTATATTTATTAAACTTGTTGGAATACTGTATGTTGTATGTGTAACTTTTTCTAAAAAAATATATTCAATTAAAACCTATGCTATCATATCTAGTCAAGAAAAGGTTATAGAGGGTAGCCTATGTTTGGAACACAATTTTCTTCAGTTTTGTTGAGACTATAGTGATGAAGTCCACGTATCCTATACTGGCTTGTAATCGGCAAAGGAAACAAATTCCTTTTTGTTGAAGTAAGTTTCCGATATCTCTAATATTTTTTGATACACCTGCTTTTAGAATTAAAAACCTATAATCACTTAGTATTAATTTCAAGTGAATGATAATCTATTATAATAAAACATTTTTTGCAACGCATACGGTAATTCTTAAATTTAACAACAGATACCCTAATTAATAATTATAACATTTTTATGTAAGATATTGCAGGTGTAATGTTTATCTGATAAGTAAATTATTCCGATAAGACAGAAAAATTATATTTTATATTTCATATAAACAAGACCCTCCAAAAATATTCTCCCGCATTAATTTAATAATGTTCTTGAGCAAATAACTTATTAGTGTGTGATTTAAATTTTTTCAACTAAAGTTTCTTCCTAAGCTAGATCAACCTTAAATGAAATATATATTTTAATACTTTAGAATATAGTAGCCTATAATTATATAAAAATACTATCTATCAGATAATAATGTGGACATTTATTTACCTACTCTAGAATAAAATTAAAATACCCTAACTTATGCTATCATAATAATCTTATAAACTTACCAAACATTTTAATAAAAATATTGAGTTGTTCGCGAGTAAATTTGAGTTCTGTAACTTCAATTTCTGAGTTATGTTTATCTTCTTCAAAAAGTTTATTCTCTTTAAGAAATTCATTTGTTTCAAAATTAATCAGAGACGTATTGTTACCCATTTTGAATACTATAATGCAATGTTTATATTGTTTCTATGATTCTAAGATGTATTTAAAAATAAATAAATATTATTATTCATAAACTTTATCTATTTCATAAACTAATCCCCTATAACTTTACTACCGTACACATTTTGATTCCCGCAAAAGCAAAAATGTTTTTATTTTAGCAACACCTGACAATGACATGAACTGGATGATACTAGCAACCTATTGCCGGTCATTATCAACTAATGATTATCCATGGCCTAGCGAATCAGCTAATTACCTTCTTGATACGTAAATTTTTTGTTGTTGGCTGGGAAGACCAGACAGACTGTGCCATGGAAAAATTGCGGTAGGCCTACCTTCCTTCAGATTCTGGTGAGGCATTGAATCTCATTGGGAAATAAAGAATCATACTCCATTTCTGTCAGCAAATAGGTAGACCGTTTCATTACCTGCTTCCTTATCATGCGTTTGAACACTTTTTAAACAGCCTTTACATACTTGAATAGCTGATTGAAGAACTTTGCTTCAAATCCAAAATGAATAAATTCCGTCTTTGTTGTTTATTTGTCTGTATCTAGGTGACGACTCTGCTAATCCCTTCTGCATTAATCATATACTGTTGTAAGGTTGATGGTTTCATAACAAGACACATAAACATCACCATAATATAATATTATAATCTTGATACAATGTATGGACTCCAACTTTAACGTTCGTATTACATTATGACACCAGGCTGGACTGCCAATTGTAGTACATAAGCACACTGCCACCAAGTCGCGGGGCATTAGTTACTATTGCATTTATTAATCACACTTTTTTGCTAGCCCAATCACCGCTGGGACAATAGCTTTGGTGTTCTAGCTTGCTTTACTCGGACACCACTATCCCACTGGCAACCCAGCCTGCTATCCCACTACCTCCTTCATCAAAGGATCCGGGCACACAGGGACAGTACCATTATTCTATGCTAGACAGTACCATTTTTATACTAGTACAATTTCATCCAGGGACAGACATCTTTTTCTATTATCATGGAGTGAAGAGTGAAGATACCGTTAATCTAGATTATTTGTCTCTGCTATTATTCAACTTTTCAAGTATTAATACATGAAAATGTTATATTAATAATCATAAAGCAATGATTTCAAGAATACTTTTTCATGTTTTCTATTAGTGAAGAGACTTGATGCTTGAAGTGAAGAACTCTTTTCTATTTTATGTGCTTAAAGGTTGTTCCTCGCCATCCATTCAAATGTGTACCGTTCTAAACTTTTATGAATCATAGGCTGAACAGTTCAAATTTTAAAATATCTATTTAATAAGATATTAGCCTATTTGTGAGTAGGATTATTCATTGAAACGAAAAGGCATGTATGATTGATTTAAAAACTCCAGTGGATTACATTTCTAGCGTAGATAAATGTTTTTTTTTTTTTAGTTTTATAGAAACCATTAATATTTCTGTTGCAGGTAATTTATATTCAAGCCTTTATTTTAGTAATGCTTACTGGAAAATTGATGGGAAAAGTTTTCTTTGGAGAGCTCCGAGCTGCTGAGTTAGAGGTGAGTTGAATCTGTATACTTCATGTATATATATTTTATCGTTTTACTTGTAAATCAGTACTGTGAGATTAGAGTAGTTTGTTATCATCAATTTTGTTACCGAACAAAATTATTTGTTACAATATTTTGGCACCACCAATCGTTTTATGAATACTTGATTAAAACGCATGATTCCTATTCATTAATTGTTTGGTCTTTTTTAAACATAAGAAATGAAACGTTCGATTAAGATATTGTTGGGTTACTTGAGTCGAAATCACAGTAGATCACCGATTATCCGGACTAATTGATGCTTCACTGATAATCCGCATAATAGATTTTATCTCGATTTTACCTAGCTCTTATGTGTAGACCCAATTAAAACATTGTATTCTGGCCTACAGTACTTAGTAGTACGGTACTTGTATGTAATATGACTAGAATACACTTATCTTTCATTCATATTCTAGTTAGAATAGACACTATGTTAAGTAATTCAGAAAGGTACAGTAAATCAATTTTTTATTTATTAAAATATTCTACTGCACTTTGATTGCGGAGGAACAATTGGCCGCTGGAAATACAGAATAGGTTAAGTTTTTAGGAAACTTAAATTTTGTTTTATCTAGAAACCCAGACAGATCTGAATTAGTTAATATTTTGAAGTCTGTAAATTTGTATCTTACTAATTTCGAGGCTACTAGACTTGACTCAGCACTTGACAACATCGCTACAGACTTGAGTCCTGACTTATTCTCTGTGAAAGTAGAACCTGTTGCTTTGGGTGATCATGACGCTTTATGTCTCTATCTAAAATCTGATATCTTTCCCAGTCAGGCTAGAGGTGAAAACCCTATGAATAATAGTCTTCAAAAATTTAAATCAAGACCAATAACTGATGCTGGACTTGATAGTTTCTGTTGTAGACTCAGTTCAGTTGATTGGAGAGAGTTTCTTATATATGGAAATGCTGAATGTAATTTTAATTCATTTTTTAATAAGTTTCAAGAATTGTTTATTGAGTCTTTTCCACTATTTAATTGTAATTCAAGATCTAGTACTAGTAAGAAGAAACCTCACCTCACTTCTCCTGCCTTGGAGAGTTTGAGATGTTTTGTCCTCATTGCGTATGACAGGTTCAAGAATAATAGAACAGACTCAGCCAGATTAACTTATAATAACTTGAAGAAAATGTATAAAGCTGAGCTGAAAATGACACAGCTGAAATCCAACGCAGACTTTATTGAATCAGCCAATAATAAATGTGCAGCTGCTTGGAAAGTTATTAGAAAAAGTTCCAAACCAACACAATCTAGTATAACATCTGTTTCAGCCGAAGATTTCAATAACTATTTTGTGAAATCAGTCTCAAAAATGCGAGATTCTATTGATCCATCCAATGTGTTGGCTGAGGAGCTTCTGGCCTCTGCCCCTAGATCCTTGCATGAATTTGTTCTAAGAGAATTGTCATGTCAGGAAATTGCTAATATAGTCTCTAGAATGAAATCATCTTCAACTAAAGATATTTATCACCACTCCAGCTCTATGATGAAAACTGTCATAAATTTCATACTGGCACCATTAACAACTTGTTTCAATGCATGTATAAGAGATTCCATTTTTCCACTGAAACTCAAGCATTCCAGAACAGTGCCTATTCATAAAAAAGGTTCTAAAGATCTGCCTGAAAATTTTAGACCCATCTCAATTCCACCTATTTTTAGCAAAATTCTAGAATATGCTATTGCCGGTCAATTGTACGAGTTTTTCGAGAGTAATGGTTTGTTCTCAACTTCTCAATTTGGCTTTAGAAAAGGAAAGTCTACAGTTGATGCAGTCACCTCTGTAGTGAGCGATGTTGAAAATAGTTTTGACAATAAAAACTTCACAGGAGTTGTACTATTCGATCTGAGTCGAGCTTTCGATGTTGTCGATCATAATATTTTATCGAAGAAACTCCATCATCTGGGTGTACGCAACAAGGCACTTAAACTTTTGAAATCATATTTAAACAATAGAAGTCAGTCTGTATGTATAAACTCCAATCTCTCAAATCCATTATCTGTTCCTCACGGGGTCCCTCAAGGTTCCATTCTTGGGCCTCTACTTTTCATAGTTATGATGAATGATATTGAGTACAACATTGGATCAAAAGTTGTATGCTATGCTGATGATTCATCCATAATTACAATAGATAAAGACCTGAATACTCTCCAACAAAAAATGAACAAGTGTCAGGATGAGGCTGCAGTTTGGTTCAAGGCAAATGGTTTGCTGCTTAATAAAGATAAAACCCAGATATTATTGCTTGCACTGAGACAGGTTAGTGAAGGTGCAAAAAATGCTAAGCTTCTTGGTATTACACTGGACCAAAAGCTTTCCTGGAGTTCTCACATAGATAATTTATGTTCAAAACTCTCCAGGGTAATTTACTTGTTACGCAGTCTCAGCGACTCTGTTCCCAAAAAATACATGAGAACTTGCTATTTTGCTTTCTTCCAGAGTGTGTTTCTGTATGGCCTGGAACTATGGGGGTGTGCTCCAGATGCACAGAAAGTATTCTTACTACAAAAGAAAGCTCTTAGGATAATTTCTGGTGCAGCATATTTGGATCATTGTAGGCCTCTATTTGTTGGAGAGAAAATCATGACTTTGCATGGCATGGTAGTTTTCAGGCTCTTGATGAGTGTAAAGAGAAAGATAGGCTTGTTCCACTGTAGGGATGAAATACATAGCTACAATACTAGGAACAAATCCAAAATTGATGTACCCTACTCAAGATTAAGCAAGGTATTAAATAGTCCAAGTCTCATATCATTAAAGCTTTTCAATGCACTACCATATTCGGTTAGGGTTTTACACGAATCAAAATTTAAATGTTGTTTAGAGTCTCTCCTTTTGAAAACCCCCTTATATTCTATTTCTGATTTTTATCAAGTAACAGTGGAAGATTTTGCCTAATTATGAAAACCTTATTAATCTTTGAAGAACCTCAATTAGAAGATATTCTGTGATTTTAGAAGATAAGAATATTATGTGATCTTACCGTACTCGATTATATTGATATGTTTGTGTTGAAAATCAATTAGCCTATTCTCAACTTATGTCTAGTTTTAGTAATATTTTACATGTTTTGACTGTGTATTTATTTGACGTTTCCAATTGCAATGTAAACAATGCTTGAAGGAATAAAAACATTCTTATTCTTATTCTTATTCTTAATAATTGTTTCATGAATGTTTTAAAAAAACTATCAAGCATTTATTTATTTGTTGTTAAGTTTGTAGAATTTTTTTTTAATTGATTCGCGATTACTAATAATATAAATTTTTTATATAGAAAATCATTATTGGCATATCTTCTAATATAAAATAAATCATACGTGCTAATTATTAATATTCTTAATAGAATCAATTTGCTTTTAACGAACCAACAAAAAGAATAACAAAATAAATTTTGAAACTATATCACTAATCGATCAGTAATATCTCCAGTAAGCTGTATTAATTCATCTTTATAATTTGTTACGTACATTTGTTAGTAATCAATAAGTTGCTCTTACTTGGTTTAGTTTTATGGGAAATTGACTGACTGTGAGTGACTTATTCGTATTCCATAGTGAATAATTATTGTGCAATGAGCAATATAAATGCGTAGCACACCTGCCAAGTTTTGTTGTGCCCAGGTTCATCAGCACTTGCATAGTTTATTGGCTCATATACATTATAGAGTGCAAGATCAATAGGAGACGTTCATCTACACATTCTATGCAAATGACCTATTAAAACTGCGATAATCGAGTTATTGATTATCTTTTCATATTTCATTCATCTACGCTCAATAACGATTCTCTCATTTATTCAATAACGATATAAACGATTCGTGCACAGTATCTTTCTCTGAAATATTCAACTCATATTTCATTTACTAATTGACGGAACGTATCATTCCTTAACAAATCAAGTCTGTAATAATGATAGCAAAGTAAATAATGCTCTTCACAATTATTGATGAAACCATCTGATAAATCTCAATATTCATCCTAAATATTCAATATTCATCTCAATATTCATATTGAGGCTATTTAAACCTCAATAATTTTTCACCAAAATTACTTCAACTTCAATCTTTAATAAAGTGGCTCATATAATAATTTTGGTACACCTTTTAGTAATGTAACTCCTTGAATTATATATTTTGACATCTATAGTTCAGCATCCTACACTTTAGGTTTTCTTGAAAAATAAATACGAATGTAAATGATGGTATAAACTAACCATGTAGCCATTTCATATTCGTATTGAATAAGTTCAAAACTTATATCCTAGTAAAGTGATTAATTTGTAGTAAGTCAATTGGAATTATTTCTCTCGATATCATTTTATGATGAAAAGCAAACTTACCGTAATTGAATTGATTTTTGACTTTAAGAGCGCGCAGTCTCTCGAAGCTAATAAGTCTTATTGTGTGATTAAAAAACAACCAGTAAAAGAACTTGCTTGAACTCGTGACAATAATGTGTTTTCCAAATGAAATCTCATTAGGTCCTTCTTTTGAATATTTAGCCGCAAAATTTCGGGTAAGCCATTTATTATAATCAATATTGTATATAATAAAGCTATTCAAGTCAATGTCATGTTGAAAATGCATCATATATTTCATCTTTAAAATATGTAATTTTATAGTACTGATTATTATTGTATTAATGTTGCAGCATTTGATGGAGAGAGCGTGGTATGCGATGACTGAAACATGTCTCGCTTTCACGGTGTTCAGAGATGATTTTAGTCCGAAGTTTGTAGCACTCTTCACTGTATTACTCTTCCTGAAATCGTTCCATTGGTTAGCTGAGGACAGAGTTGACTATGTATGTATTTGTCACTTTTTGTATGTTCAACTAATACCTAACCTAGCTCAACTATTTTAGTTCTTTGAATGATTGAAAAACTTAATAACTTCGATATTACAGCCTTACAGTGAATTACTGTATCGTCAAAATCGTAATCAGTGCGCTTATTACAGGCTCTAGTAATAAGTGAAAAATAATAGAGAAGTCAAATAATAATCGAATATTGAAAGTCGCCTGATACTTTTCAAACGGGTTTTATTATTCAAAAGTTGAAATATGTTCATAAGAATACTCAGCAAATCGTATATTGCTGTATTCCTGTCTGTGTGATTAATTTGAGTCATTATTGAATAAAAACTTCTCATAATCACCACCTCAGTCCTACTACAGTGAATCGTACTAAGTTAAATCTACAGTTCAGTCAAGTTAATGAGCATTATAAGTTTTTTCTCTTCACATTACGACTTTTCTATTTCTCCAATTTTATTCTTCTGCTTTTCTACCTATGAAACTAAGATGCTTTGAAATTTTTAATACATTAAAAAAGTTGTCTCTTTATGAAGCTTTTGTTATAGTAACCCAACCACAAGCGAACGAGACATACGAGTGCAACGGTACGAGAGATTACAGAAACCGTGAATTAGGACAATAGCAAATATCAATAATCTTTTTAGGAGTTACCAAGTTGTATTCAATCTTCCAGTCACTGAAAAAACTTGAATATTTAAACTACCAAGTTTCACCTTTCAGATACGTATTGTAAACGAATGTGGAATTTTGTTTCAGATGGAACGAAGTCCGAATATATCGTGGTTATTCCATCTCAGAGTTGTGTGTAAGTATTCTCTTTCAATATTATCAAAAATTATAACACCGCCTTTATTCCTATTTTGTTGGTTGATAAAACATGTTATTGGACTGAATTTAGCATTCTATCCAAGCTATTGAAGCGTGAAGGTTGATTGTGGTTTGCTGATTGTTTTGCGTGAAGATTAAAGGATGATTGCAATTTCACGTTCAACTCCATACAACTGCATGCTGCTTTTCCGTCCCTATCAAGTATCCTATCCTGTGCAAGGATATTGGGTCTACCAAGATTAGTAAGACGATAAATTGTACTTTAAGTAGGTTTGACGGCCCCTTCTTTACACCTATTCTCTGTAATCGCTGAAAGCAGTTTAAGGCTAGTTTCACACTCATTCGGTTCGTTTCGTTTTCGGTCTGTTTTCGGCAAATTCCGATAAGTGTGAAACGGTAATTCGGTTTGAATTCGGTACCGAATAGAAACCGCATAGAACCGAACGCCAATGTGACTCTAATAAATTCCATCAGGTTTCAATTTTTTGCTAGTGAGAGGCTACTTTCACACACTTTCGGTTCGGTTTGGCTCGTTTCGTTTTCGGCAAATTCCGATAAGTGTGAAACGATGATTCGGTTTGAATTCGGTACCGAATAGCAACCTCATAGCACCGAACGCCCCCTCGACACGAATAGGTTTCATCATATTCGAATTCGTTGCTAGGGAAACAGGAAAAACAAAGTCTTTTACATACGCTTGCCTTTTTTGTTTTTATTTAACCTGATATCGTGATTATCTGTTTCGAAATTTTCCAAGTCAAAATCATATGGTCAATTCATTTCTGTTAGTTCACAGGAACATTTTTTTCTCAACGAATAGTTTTCTAAAAAAATATGAAAGATATAAATTAAAGCTCAGGGAGAATTTTTTTCCACGAATATTACATGATTTCATCAATGGAGAGAAGAGATGAAGTTTATATACCATGTGTCAAAACAAGTTGAAAAACAAGTTCAATTTAAAAAAATAATCTCTCTGAACATCCAAAATTAACATAATCAAAAAGAAATAAATCACAATTTTTAATTAACTTTAAAATTTTGTTGTTCAAGAAATACCATCTTACAATTTAAAACCAGCTGTTATATTCAAATATACCAGCATGAACTATGGAAATCCAAACGCAGCTGTGTTTGAGAAGAAAATACCTTATTAGAACCGTACGAATTGAAACCTGACATGATTGTATGAAAGCCTCATTTGTTTTCGGTAACGAACCGAACCGAACCGAAAACGAACCGAACTGAATGCGTGTGAAGCTAGCCTAATTCAGAAACGTTCAGCTCTCGTAGTTCAGTCTTTCTGATCCATTAGAGAAGAAAATACAAGATTCACACTATTTTTTTAATGATTTGGTTTGTATAGGCCTATACAAAACGTATGTATTTCTCAGCTATCTTATGTTGATGGATTTTCAAATGTAGTTCTAAGATAAGGATCGATTTGCCTGAGTATACAAGTGATTAGTATCACCACAGATAATAGAACAATATTGTTTGAACAACTCAATTCTATCAGTGGAATTTCCAATTCGTACAACTAGATCTTTAAAAGAACTACAAGCTTTGTGACATGTCATTGTTTTACAATTTTCTTTCTTAGAGGCACACCATAATTTCGTTAACGTAAATAAAAAATGCAATTATTTTTAACCTCTTTCTATACAAATTTGGGAAAGGAACAGTTCTGGACTAAGCCAGTTGTTTCCATCTCAATGATTCATAAGATTCGTGCATCATTAAAATGAATGAATAAATGATGAAAATGGCGTTGTTTTGCAGCTCTGCTAGCTATGTTGGGATGTCTGGACTTGCACCTAGTTGGCCACGCCTACCTGTCAACTGTCACCAAGGGCGCCTCCGTCCAATTGGTGTTCGGATTCGAGTACGCCATCTTGTTGACCATCATAATAAACATTGCTATCAAATATGTTCTCCACACCATTGATCTCAATAGTGAAACTCCATGGGAAAATAAGGCTGTCTTTCTCCTATATACCGAACTGATTATGGGTGAGTTCCCATCAGATAGTTATTTCATTCACCTCAGTAGAAATCACTATAATGTCAGATAATCATAATTATATAAAACATAATATTTATAAATAGAATTATAGTACCCTTTAAAATCAATAAAATAATAAAACAAGAATACAAATTGTAATGTAACTACTAGTTTCGGTGATCACACCATCGGCAGGTTATAAAAATAAAACATAGTAAATACCTTTATACCTAATAATAAATACCTATTTTTAATAGGTTAAAAATAAATGTTTTCTAACCTGACGATGGTGTGATCACCGAAACTAGTAGTTACATTACAATTTGTATTCTTGTTTTATTATTTTATTGATTTTAAAGGGTACTATAATTCTATTTTATAAATACAACAAAGTAGCCCTGAATTCATAGATTTTTATAAAACATAATATATCAATAAATAATTATAATTTATTATCATTGGGTAACGCTAAATGGACCAGTAGCAAATGATGGCGGTCAGACAAACTTATGTTCTCCTGACCGAAAACCACACAACATCTCAAAGAAATTGAAAATATACAGTGTATATATAGGCATTTGAGACTCTTGAGCTATATATTTGTTGTGTATCTGCCATACGCTAAATACTAATAATAATATAAATTAATATTTTAGAATTATTATTGTGAAAAGTGTATTATTATTGATAACAATAGTTATATCATCAAATCTATCACGCTCTGCGGGCAGTTATTTAGATGGAATTTGCTAAAATGTATGTTTGCTCATGAATATTCTACTTTGGGAATAATGCATAGCCTACCAAAGTCGACTTATTCTATGGCAACTAATAACAATTATGATGCTTTTAATATTCACGGGAGTCAATTTGAATTGATATAGGCAACCGTCAATTAAAACTTAATGGATTAAAGTCACGAAAGACTTCGATTTTAGTCTCCATTGATAGCGACTAAAAATTGTCAAGTATTTTGAGATGTTTCTCAAATATCTTTTGTGATTTTTTATTATATGTTTATTCGCTTAGTTTTTTGTATAATGAATTATTATTAATTTTCGCATTCTTACCTTGATTAACCTTCCGGCAGTCGCGCTGTTGTAAAAAGTACAACAGTGTCAGTTTTTTGCTACACAAAACTATTGAATGGGGTGGTATCAGTGAATGAGTCACCTATGCATTCCAAAACTTTCCCCCCATCACTCCACTGAGTATCAACCGAGCAATGGTTTAGTCTTTAGGTGCCATTTAGTCGCGACTGTGCATAAGTCGCACTGTGCATAAGATAGGGAGGGAAAGACTGTATACGGGGAATGTAAACAAACCAATAACACAGAATTGATGGTTTTGCTTGATGTACCTTATTGGGCTATGAAATGGTGATCATCCAAATGTTCATAGGCGTAAAATAATCCAAGAAGATGGAAAAAGTATTTATAAAATTAATATGTTTTGACAGTAAACAGAGTACATAACACTTGGAAAATTGGATGTTGTAAAAAATACAACACGCGACTGCTCGTGTGATTGAGTAGGGCGCGACTACCGGAAGGTTAAGGAACAATTTTTAAAACGGTATGATGCATCTTGAAATTAATTATCTTTTTGTAGTAATATATGAAAACGGGCCATTTTTTGGCCACCTTGCGTTATTGAAATAGTTATTTATTATGTTATCAATTCTCTTTGTGTATTTCTGTTTCAGGATTTTTCAAGGTTGTTTTATACATAATGTTTTTGGCCATTATGTTTAGAATCTCAATGCTTCCACTGTTTGCTTTCCGGCCAATGTACTACACTATGAGGTGAGTGTATGTGACTTATTTACTTTTGTAAAATTTCAAGTCTGTTAGGTTCAAGTAAGTGAAGTTGTGGCTGCAGCCGAGTGGGTATATCGCTGGTTTAATTATCTAAATTCGTTATTTGAAATGCTGTTTTGAATATTTTGAGACGTCACATTGACATCACATTGGAGATAATTTATACTCTGATGTCATTCCTGAGTAAGCAGGCTACACAAAACTACTGCCAATCATAGTCGTCTCATAATATTGCACAAGACATTCTCAGACTGCAGCATTAAATAAAATTAAAAAAAAACACACACATTTTAAATAATACACTGTGTATACTGCAACCGCCACTTCCCAAAAATTATCAGTCTTCATTGATGAAGATATCCTGAGGTTTACGTTAGTTTATTTATTTAATCATATTTATTTATTTATACATTGATAGATACAATATCATTCTGATCTATGAATGATTGGGAAAGGAATAACAAGCTTAAAGCCCACAATTGTTCCTTTCCCAAATTTGGATAGAAATTGTCATGATAGAAATAGTTATGAATAAGCATCACCAGGATTGACTATCATTGTTGGATGTATTGAATTTAAATAATAGTGCAGTAAAAATGAGGAGCCTGTCCTGGCTCCAGGTGGTAGAGCGAGTAATACCCAATCATATCATAATTTGAATAATGCCGGACCATTATTAAAAATAAATTTGAGCTTAGTGTTTCACGAGCTAAACAAGTCCCGTCAATCATTCCTTTATACTGTAACATAATAGTGTGCTATTGTCTCCTTTATTTATAGTGTGCTATTATCTGAATGACGATTATCAAGGCAATATTTTTATCGTTTAGGGCATGAGTTATGGAGAATTATGAAGAGTTGAAAATATTTAACCCTAAAATCGGATCAATTTTTTCAGAGCATTCAAGAAGGCATTCAACGATGTTATTCTTTCGAGAAGAGCTATACGAAATATGAATACTTTGTATCCTGATGCGACACCCGAAGAACTTGCAGCTGCTGATAACGTGTGCATTATCTGCAGAGAAGAAATGCTAACTGGTAAGCTCATACTAATGAATCATATACACTTGCATACTATTAACATTCCAATGTTGATAAAGTATTATTATAATGCATTACATTCCACGACTTGAGAGAATGTAGGCTAATGAGGATTTCAGGAGTACCAGAATGATAGTGAATGGAGCTATTAGCAATATTGTTACTAAACCAAAAGACTTGAAACAACAGAAGATTGGATTACTGGACTACACGACACCAGATCGACTCATATTTTATAGCAGGACTGTTGTCCTTCTAATTGTTGCCGATTCCTGATGACAAGATATGTTTTACAAAATATCATTTTAGAACTGTGTTCCCAGTTGGAATAGAGAACTACTTGAATGTTGAATCTAAATAAAGACATTTTATTATTTAATAGAGGCAAAACCAACAAGTCTCTCTAAAATGCATCATAAGGATAATATTTTATATTATAGGTTATGACTGATTTTGTAGACTGTCCGTCAACTCAGTGTTTAATCAGTCATAACTGGTCTTTCAAGTAACTGGTAACGCCAGTTTACACGATGCCAGTCAATTACATTCAGTGGCCGACTGACAGCGTATAAATAAGTTATTTATAATTCATTAGCTTATAGTTTATTAGTCGTTCTATATGCTGTTCATCTTCAAAACCTAACTCATACAAAACGTTGAACTGTTTCCTCGATATTATTTCAAAATTCAGAACTCAACCTAAAACTCAATTCATGGATAGAGAACAGAGAAGACGATCAAACACAAGCGGTGTCTATACTTGCATATTTAGCGCTTACTTGAACTATAAAAACAAAGTAAGGCCACAAAGGCGAATCAGCTGATGAAAAATCTTTAAAATACGTGAGCATTTGCTCCAGAGTTCAGGAGCCTGAGGTAAGAGTATAAGGTAAAGCTTATTCATATAGAAATGAGCAAATGCTTAATGCTTTAATGCTTAAATGACCTAATGCTCATGAGCAAAACCTTATGCTCCATGCTCATGCTCATGAGCATATGCTCTGATTTTATTCATATGGCCCATTGTCTCGTATCTCAACCAAATTTCTCAACAATAAGTAAATTTATTCAAATATTCATTTCAAAACAAAATGCCTCAACCTTTAAGACAGTATTGTATATCAAAGTGTGTTTCAAACACATGTCGGCTATTGTTATTGGTTATTTATTTCATGTTAGATGCTGTTTTTTGTTCAAAGACTGATGACACAACATTCATGTGTATACATTTATGATCAACGCGCTTGTCCTCCTGTTATCAGCCCCCCTTAGATGAGGAAATAGCTTTGTAATAGCAGTGTGTAAACACAGGTTCAACACATTTGTCCTGTCGTTAGTGGCCACCCTAAGATCAGGAAATGGTTGATTAAGATGATGGAATAGTAATTAAAAACCGATGGAGTGATGAAGTGGATGATGATCTCCGGAAGATGGGGATAATAGCATGGAGACGAAAGGCATGTGACCGTGATGTGTGGAGGGCTCTTGTGCGAGAGGCTAAAGCTCACATCGAGCTGTAAAGCCAGAAGAAGATAAGTAATTGAGTAGCTGATTTTTGTGAATAACAATATTTTGATTGCTACGGAGCATGTGTAAATAATGAAACGTTGATTTGGTTTGTTTTCAGCGTCGAAAAAACTGCCGTGTAACCACATATTCCACACTTCGTGCCTGCGCTCGTGGTTCCAGCGCCAGCAGACCTGTCCCACATGTCGACTCAACATTCTGCGCTCCCCGACGGGGGCCAACACCGCCACCCCTCCCCGCCCCGCGGCTGCTCCCCAGCCACAGCCACCGCCCCATCCCCACCCTCAGCCGCCTCCGCCACCCTTCAACTTTGCCTGGCCGCCGCCTCCCGTTCCTAATCAACAACCAGGTACACTACTTTTAATATGTCATTTACTTCTAGTAAACCATTATTATACTTTTACTTTGGTGAATAATATTATTTTTGTCATAGTCATTCAATCTCTGCTGTTTTCCATGCATGAAATCAAGCCGGTAAACAGCTGTTTGCAGAACAAATAAATATATAGCATAATCGACTGTAAAGAAAACATATGGTTTTATTACAGTATAGTATATATGTTATACTTATGCTGTAATGAGAATCATATGTTTATTTGTTCTACAATCAGCTGTTTACCGGCTTGACTTCATGGGTGTAAAACAGCTGAAATTGTATGACCATGACAAAAAGATTATATGGCAAAAAATAATGTACGTGCTCGAATGAAATTCTAGTCTCGGCTAACGCCTCGAGTAGAAACATCATTATCGCAGTGCTCGAATGAAATTCGAGTAGAAACATCATTCTGCAGTGCTCGAATGAAATTCTAGTCTCGGCTAACGCCTCGAGTAGAAACATCATTATCGCTTGCAAAAGGCCCCTTCCCGTCCATGTGACGTAAGATAATATAATATTACATTACTAGTGTACTATAATCTGTGCGAACCTTAGATTGCAGCCCGGGGCTTCATGGCCAATGTTATTGTAATATAACAATAGGAGCTCACGGTTGCCGTCTTTATGCTGATTCTATCTACAAGGCATATGCTCTCTTTTTCGCTCATTATCTCACACGATTAGCTCATTGGATTCTGTGAAATCTGGCAGCGCTGTAGCCCATGACAGAAATGTTGTAAACTAAAGTTTGCACAGGCTATGGCATACTTTACTAGTTTTAATACAATTCTTTTGTGCATCTTTGCGAAACAATAATGAATAGAACTCTCCCTCCTCTCCTTAAGCCCAGGCCACACCAAACTCGCCTTTCCATGCTATTAAATTGAGCAGACCACACTGAGCTCGCTCCCGCAGAGGGAGTACCTCGGCGGTATTTTCACTTCGCCGTGCCAGGCGAACTTTTGAATCGTCTGCTGGTGGTACTACCGCCGAGGTAGCGAGCTCGGTCTGGCCTGCACAATTGAATAACATGGAAAGCGAGTTTTAAACGGTGTACACACGTACGTTTGCCTCGGGTGAGCATACGTGTATGGGCTTGCATTTGCACGTGTGGACACTGTTCGCTGAGGCATGTGGGCGAACCGGAACCCTGTCGGTATTTTGGCGTGCTCAAAGGCGCCTCGGGCGAGCATTGAATGTACGTGTGGACGCGATTTTGCCATACGGGTGAGGCAAAACGTAAACATTGAAGGCGTCATAACCTAATTCCAATGAATTAGGTTAATGAATGACAAATCAAATTGTGATCCAATAACTAATTGTAAATTGTAGGATTTTTGTAATTTTGTAGGATATGTGGATTGTCAAATATTTAAATAGAAACATGCATGGAATATATAATTTGTATCATGATTAACAAATTTAGAACTGCATAATTTAAGTGAAAAAAGCTTCTCTAAAGGGTTCCTACAAGAAAGTATAGCTCAAATATTATTTTACTGTGGCTATCAAATCATCTTGTGTTTGTTTCATGTTATCAATCAGAGTTGTTAATTAAAATTGTAATCTTCAATATGATATTATACGTTTTAGATAGCTAGGCTATCTATAGAGAGATTTATTCAAACTTTGAACTAGTATTCCCTTAAAGGTAAATCTTGAAGCTAATCTTTCGGAGGATCTTGTTTTGTCATGTGTATGAGCAGAGTTAGTTTAAAATGGGCAGCAATTTAGTATTTGATTCAATTTATGGCTAATTTCCTTAAAGAAGACTGTCAATTTTGTGAGACAGTGTTAAGTGCTTTGATTAGGTCATCAAAACTTCTGGAATTATTGTAGAAATTTTCTTTTTTTGAGATTCAGAATAGATATTGGAAACCAACAAATGAATCGCCTAATGCCAAGAATCTCAAAGCTAGAGCCAATCGTTCTTGTGGAGTTATTGCTTCCCTCATGATGATATCATTATTGTTTAGATAACTAGTTGAATTAGATTCAGTATATTAACAAGATAATGTTTTGACAACCTAATAAAGTTTGAATTGTCAATCTTTGTCATGTAGCAATTTATTTCCTTACTTCAACCTACAATCGTTCAACCCACCAACATCGTTTGTCAAGTTTTATTTTTGATTTTATTATGTAAGTCATTGAAATAAAATGATACTGCTGCAATTTGTGATAACTATCTTCAATGATGGAATGACGCCATTGTTGTCATGTTGTGGAAAATCTACATCTACCATGTCTTCGTGTCGTCTGCAAATCAGATAGCTTTTTGAATGCCGAGGCATACGTGGATCGCGTCCACAAGGACGTACAGTGAATGTTGAGGCATATTTACATACGATTGTTCGCGCGAATCTGTACGGACGTGTGTACAAGGCTTTAAAAGTTTGCCTTCGGTAGCGCATGCGCATGATACCGAGACTCACACGTCTAGAGAACCACACTCATCAAAACAAAAACAAAACCAATCGCTAGCGGACGTTTTTTGGTGTGGCCTGAACTACCACCGCGGGAGCGAGCTCGCTACCTCTAGCAGACGTTGGTGTGGCCAGTGCTTTAGAATGCTTGTTTTCTAGTCATCCTACAAAAGATCCGTGTCTAATTCTAAGATATCCTGTAAGCATATTTTGTAAGTCATATTAAATAACTGAAAACTAAAAAATAAAACGACATTTATAATTATTTTAAGATGTTCAAAAATGGAATATTATGATTAATTATAATAAATTAGTGATACAAATCCATGGTGATGAATTTTTAAATCTATTGGTGGAGAAAATATGAATGATTTTTATTGAAGTGAAAAATATTGAACCAACAACCAATCGGTTAAAGTCACACATTTGATCATGGAGCTTTATTCAACTACTCATTTAAAGAAAGACTTTGGCCCGGTTTCTTGCAACTCATTTAATCTAATAGACCCTAATCTAATCTAATTGACCCTATTGATCCCCGTTTGTGGACGATATGTTATTAACAAACATGGAAATATAAAATCTACCATCTTGGATTACCATCACGTGGAGATATTTGCATAGGAATGCCTCTTCAAATTATGTTTTCCACCTCTCATTCATGAGTATTTTAATACTCGATAATCACCGACAAACGTTTAGTGAGAGAATTGTTTTTATTTAATTTGGTTTTCAATTTATAAATTCTTTCCTCAATCATTTTAATTAATTCTATAGTGTATTTTGAATCAAAAAATAAATCATTAATCTCTGTAATGTAAATATCTTGATTAATGTTGCAAATTAACTGACAAATTTATTTTAAAACTTCAATTCAGTTCAAAATTATAATAACATGAGCTCTTTTCTATCAAATCGCTCCAGATGCTTGATTTTTCTATGATTATGATTAATTCTCTATTCAAATTTAACACATGTTTCAATTCTGCATTTTTCTAGTGTTTTGCTCTTATTGGTCAACTATAATGATGCAATGTAGGAAAATATTTTGATTGATATTTATTTAATTGATCATATAAGTAAATTAATTCAGTATTCATATGCTACAATTATTAAGTTTATCAATTGGCGTTTTTTGCTATTGTAAGTATAAATTTACAAGTTGTATGATGTTTGTATCAAATTTTATTCAATTTATTTAGAACAAATGTGTTAAGATGATCTTGTTTACTGTGATGTTTAGTCTACTTATTTGTTTCCGTTGACACAGGAGAGAATGGCAATTTGAATGAGGGCGCTGGAAGCAGTGGAAGTACCGCTGGCAGTCAGGCACCCGGAGCAGCTGGAGCAATGCCAGGCCCTGGAATGCCCTTCTTCTGTCCACCATTTCCGCCATTTATGCCGTTCAGTGAGTACATTAATTTTTTTAAGCGGCTAATCAAGTGTTTAACTTATTTCCCAGTCTATTGTCGATGTCTAAATTTTGACAAAAACTATCGAAATTTTAATATTGACCTATGAATTTGGTCTAGCTTCTCCCAAAACAGCTCTTTCTTTTTACCAAAAGCCCACTTGAGAGTCTAGATAGGAACATTACACTTTCATCATTAACCAATAAGTAAAGCCACTTGTACACCAGAGTTGTCAACAAATTTTGGCAATTTGTTGTTAATTTATAAAAAATCAGGCAACATTTAACATTTCCCCTACAGAAAAAATTTACAACTTTTTTGAAAAAAAAATATTTTTCACAACAACATCCTATTGACAAGTCTGGTTTAAAAGTGGCTTTACATTTACACAAATCTGGAACTCATATGGCTATCATCCGATGCTTAAATAAGTTGAAAACGTGTGCGTAGGTATTAAGGTTACAGTTGATTCATATAAATGCTAGACGGACTTGATCAACAAGTACTGTTTTACCCAAGTGTTTTGTATATTTTCCAAATATCCAATGTCGTGATCAAGATCTGGTCTTCCTGGATAGATGGTGTCAAGTAATTAAAAACATAATATATAAACTGTAGCCAGCGTCACAGTCCAGCAAAGTTTCAATTTAAAAATCGTTTTCTTAAAAGAAGGTCTTTCCAATGAGTTCTCGAATACATTGACTGGGCGCGCACTAACTGAGTCTCTGGCAGGCAGTTGAACATTCGCACAGCCAACACCGGAAAACTGTTATTTACTCTTGACATCCAAGTTAACCCTTCCTCGAGTTCCATTTAAAGAATTTGCTCTCTTCTGGAAAAAGTGCAGATGTTTTTCCCAACATGTAGGAGCCATGACAGTATGTTCATGTCATGAACTGTATGGATGCCTAAATTCTGGAATATGGGCTGGCAGTACTCATTATACTCACTCAATATCATTACACAGAGTACCTTTTTTGGAGCAGGAGTTTCCCCACATGTGCCGAATGCCCTCATATCAAGGTGCCATACTGAATGTGGCTGGCAAATACTGCATAGTACACCATCAGCAGGCGTTCAACACTAAGCAGCCCTCTCATCTTCCAGAGCAGATAGACAATTCTAGAAAATCTTTTGCAAACCTTGGTGATGTGTGACTCCCATGATAGTTTGGTATCAATATTAAAACCAAATAACGTCACGTCACATGCTCAGCATCAAGAATATCTGTTCTGCTGAGAGTACGCGCAATCTCCTGAGTCTTGGTATCAATCAAATTCAGTTTATTATTGGCGAACCACTTCTTGGCCTCAGAGAAGAGTGCATAAGCCTTGAATTGGGCATCATTGGGCCGTCCGCCCTGACCAATGATTGTGGTGTTATCAGCAAAAAGCAAGCTAGAACCATCCAGGTGCAAATCATTTATCATTAACAGGAACAGCAGCGGGTCAAGTACTGAACCTTGAGGCACATTGTGTGGGACACTTTCTTTATTTGATGTGGCCCCCATTACTACCTGATTTTGTGCCCTTTATGAAAAGTTCAATTGCTAAATTGATTGCTATTCAAAATCATCAGTAAATTCTGCCCCAACTGATTTATTTTTCATCAACTTATTCACAATAATCTTTTCATATTCAAAATAGTTGAACAACTATTCTGGTTCAATATGATTGATATTTTTATCGACTCATTACAATAATCGTTCTATGAATTTCATTTGATTTGAAAGCTTGTAAATTGTGTTGCAGATATTCCTCCACCGATTCCCCCGAGAGACTTTTCAGGCTTGTCTGATGAGGAAGTGCGCCGAATGGAGAGCAGTGCCAGGGAAGGCGTGGAAGCGCGTCTGCTGTGCTTGAGAAACATTCAGATGATGTTGGATGCGTCTGTTGTTCTGATGCGTCAGTACTCCGAGTCAGCCGCTATTGCTGCAGCACAAAATAGGTTAGTTTAAAAGTATTTCCTTCATATAAGGGTCCCATTAGGCTGGTCACTAATGATAGGAATACTAATGTATGATAAACTCATCATTGAAACATCAACTGGTATTTTAATCTCAAATGTATTTGAAAATAATTTGAAATTAATAAAACTATTTAATTTTCTTTTCAGTCAAGATAAAGAATCTGTGTTATCGAGCTGAGATCTTATCAAAGAACTTCACAAAACCGTTCATATATAATCTTGATATTTCAAAAAAAAATTATCATGTATCGTTTTAAATTTTTGAAATTTTATCCTTTAAATAAAAGTTTTCCTGGTTTTAATTCTTGTTTTTCATCTATTATGTATCTATATAATAAATTTCACTGGTTGTGGCACTTTGTGTATGCTAAACTTTATACTAAAGTAAATGCAAACTATATACTGGAAATTGTATATTTTATAATATAGACTATTGTATAGCATTTTTCATGTTTATGCTATTATTTGGATACAGTTCTCAATATTACGATTTACCTCGACTTCTTTGATCAGCTTAATTTTTTAAAGAATCTATAAAAGGAGGATAATTATGATTTTCCAAATTATATTATTTGTCAAAGACCCTTTTCCATTATATTGTAATAGATCATCTAGAATTGTTAATAACAAAAAGTAATTTCTACATTTACTTCTAAGAACATAGATTCGGATGTAGGTGAACCCCAATATTCTCAAATCTAAGGTTGTCAGCTGTGCCATTAGTGGAATTAGAACACAGAACGTGACATACATAATGAAAAACATGGATATTTAACACTTAGAAGAAAGAGTTTCCACAAATATATTTGTTAGATGGAATTAGTTTAAATGCTCAAAGCGTATTCGGTAGTTCATTCAATATTTTTTGCAATTTTAAAGTGCGTAGAAGATTAGTTATTATAATCATTCATTCATCAGTACCAGTATGCGCAATGTCAATATTATTATCAAATTCATTAATCAGTCTCCAGTATAATTGATGATTTAATCAAGAAATGAAAATAAAAAATCCAAGTGCCCTTTTTTAAATTTTTTACTCACAATATGTTTCAATAGTAATGTTATTTACAAGTGAAATAATTCATTTACTGACTCACTTGAAAATGACATCACTGTTGAAACATGTGAGTGAATTATTAAAAATCTCGTGTGGTACAGTCACACAACTTTCCTTGCTCGTTGAACTGCAAGCCCAATTTCAGTAAGATATTTACAAATATGTTGTTGTTTGAATTGTAGTAGTATGCCAAATCAAAGCACGCCGACCTCTGAACCGACCACTGGTCCTGATAGAGCAGGAACGTCCACATCAGAAAACGCTACAGAGCAACTGCAGACAACTCCACCAGTTAGCTCAAATAACGATACACCGTCAACTTCAGGCTCAGCATCATCTCCACAGCCATCAACTTCCAAGTAAGTTAACTCTGATTGTCTGAAAGTGAAGCAAATGAATAAACTTCGATGAAATCGACATCAGTTGAAAATTAAAATATATATTGAATAGATGGAAAGCCATTGTAGAAATCTGTAAATGAACTGACTATTATGATTATCGACCATACATGCCTGAGAACTTGGAATGTTGAAATAAAGAATAGTGCTAATGCGAGTTTATATACGAGCTAAGTCTCACACATATGTATATATGTATAGTGATAATACAGAGTGCGCCAGAGAAACTTACTTATTTAGGTCAATAAAAACAAAATCATTTTAGTTATTTTTTTAATTTTAGTTTTATTTGAGAATAAAATATTCCTATTTTTTACATTTAGTCTTGAAATGTCATCGGATAAATGGTGACCCCATTGCGCATACACTGATGAAGTCTATTTTTGAAATTTGTATCCACTCTTTGCAGCATATCAATCGATATGTTGGCAATGGCGTCACAAATGTTGTTCTTGAGGGGTGCTATGGTACGTGGTCAATCGACATAAACCAGGGATATCAAGTAACCCCATAAAAAGAAATCGCATGGTGTCAAATCTGGAGAGCGCGCCGGCCATTGGAGATCGCCTCTGAGAGATATCAGGCGGTCGGGAAATGCTGTCGCAACAAATTCATTGAATCTCGAGCAGTGTGTGCTGTGGCACCATCTTGCTGAAACCACACGTTCCTTACGTTCATTTCTTTGAGTCTTGGAAGAAAAAATTCCTCGATCATGTTTCTGTAACGAGCTCCATTAACAGTAACTGCGCGTGCATTTTCTTTAAAAAAGGACCAATTATTCCCATTAACGACATTGCACACCAGACAGTAACTCGCTCACAATTAAGTGTCTTCTGGTGAAGCTCACGTGGGTTTACACCACCCCAATAAGGCATGTTTTGCTTGTTGACGCAGCCGGAAATGTGGAAGTGAGCCACGTCACTGAAACAGACGACCGCGTCTTCAGGCAAGTTGTCAATCAGCATTTCACATGCATTTTGACGGGAAACAAAATCGCATTCAGTTAATTCTTGAACAACAGCCAATTTATAGGGATGAAATTGAAGGTCTTTATGGAGAATTCGTCTGCAACTGCATAGCAACTGCTTGTTTGCGAGCAGAACGCCGGGGAGAACGCACAAGTGACTGCCTCACTCTTTCGATATTTTCCGGAGTTCTGATGGTCCGTTGAAGTACATTTCTGGGCCCGCTGCTCTCGAGACCAGAGAATGATGGCTACTGACTTATAAGAGGAACAAACTTGGGAACTCCCTCCTCCTGATACGCACCCTCCTGCCCCTCAACAAGATAAATTTACCGTGCGGGATTTTTTTCAAATAAGTAAGTTTCTCTGACGCACCTGGTATATACCGTATGTAAGCAATAGTATTGCTATCATATCAAATGAAACGTATTGACTTACAAAAATACACAAGCACATATTGTGGTGTCTATAAATAGTTATTTCGAATAATAAGCAAAACTATTATGTGTATACTAGTACTTCAGTTCTTGAATTGAATGTAAATCTTACTTTGTGTGGTTTCCAGGGTTGGTGTTGTTAGCGAAGAAGCAAGCAGTTCGTCGACGTCCTCAGCAGCCTCACCAACGTCAGTGACGCAACCGCCTCCATTAGTAACTCCCGAGCAAGAGGAAGCCCGCAGAAGAAGACTGCAAAAATTCGCATCCGACTAAACACCACTACTTTAGTCTGTTTGCATTCCATAATTGTGTGAATTCTGTTTGTGATGAGATGCGCTGAATTCTCTCTCTGCAAAGAACTGTTACAAATTTCATCCAAATAATTTTGCCGAACATTTTTATCGACATCACGCACCACATAATTTAACGCATCTTTGTTATATAGTGGTTGATCAACATTAACATGATCTTTCTATTGTTAACCAAAGCTTACGAAAGGTCGAAAAGTTTATACATTACAACGAGGAAAAGCAGCAAAAGAAAGTGCAATACTGCTAGTAAGTTTACAAACAATGAATAAGAAATCATGTTGAGGTCGTTCAAACATTTTATGAATAATGTATTAATAAATGATACTCTATTTTCTTTTTGTTCTACTGTGTGTTCCACTTTTGTAAATAATATCGCCTAAATAATTTCTGTGATGGAAATTATCCTCCCTACTCCATATTTATTAGCCTATTTGAAATTGTAATCAGGCTATTGTTTTTGTATATATTCATTATACAGGTAAATGTTGTAATTAATATCATAAACAAACTTCACAATTTGTGATCGCAATTTTGTTCTTGTATTATAATATGTTTCCACTGTTACTATATCATCAATTTAAATCTTGCTTCTACTGATTAGAAATTAAGTTTGAAATGCTTTATATAAAAGATCAGTGGCATTGATTTTATTAATTATTATTCTCATTTTGAAATGATTGAATCTATTCAGTTCTTCATTTTAATTGTGATTCTTATCAATTTTAAAGACTAGTTGTTGATATCGATGAGTTGATTTGTAAATAAATAAAATATTATGACACTTGTGATTTGGAAGTGCATTTGTAAGCGTATTAAATTTTTGTTGGTTGTTCAATATATCATGTTGGAAACTTCATTCTGGAATAAATTCCCATTTCTTTACAACATCGTATTATGCGATCAAAATCTAATAATTTTGAGATTTTACAACATAGTCTTATAGTCTTCAAGTCTGCCTAGCTGTTTTAGATTAGAAGCACCTTAGTCTATTGGGAAGAACTGTATTCCACGGCCGTGAGTATCTGCTGTAGAAACGACAACAATTAACGAATATGAACTTACAATAGCCACAAATATATTTTAATTGGATGTGAATATATTTGTGGTTATGGTAAGAACGGTACACATTCGTATTCCATTTGAAAAGATACAGTTAACATGACTATAAAGCAATGACCGGATAAATTGATAACATAGCTTAATAAATAACTATAGTCTGTTCATCAAAAGGAGTGACAAAACATAACGTTTGCGCTTGTGTGAGTATAAGACTAATATCAGCTATTTATAGTTGAAATAAGTTTATAATAGGTATTAGTATGAAATAAACAAAAAATAATTTTATATGAGTCATCACTTTTATACTTACTCAAATTCAAACTTTATGTTTTGTCTCCTTTCGATGAACAGACAATGTAGCTGATAAGTTGAAGTAGAACTTGATGTTTCGATTAATATCCTGTCTTTCAACAGAAGCTTCTTTGTGAATCAATCACTGCAAATTCAATTACGTATATCATTAACTACTATCACTTATCTATATGGAAAGCATCAAAGCGTCACAATCGATTGTAATGAAAAGAACGTGTTAATAACGCCTACTAACTCCCACTATAAAGTCTGTATTATTAATTCGATGAATGAGAATCTTGTAATAAAACCTAAATAGTTTTATTTGAGATTAGTGGACCAGCAGTCTCCTATAAACTGAAATAAAAATATATTCGCATTATTTAGCCAAAAGTTAGCAATGCAATTCATGATGCTTGATTCCAATTCATTTTTCAAGCTTCAAGCTAATTGAGAATTGGCAGTCCAAGAACAAAAGCTGCTGAATAGGTTCTGAAACACAATACAAATTAAAATGTAGATAATTTCTAATTCATATCCATATCTTGTGAAATTATAAAAGTTTTGTTTCCATGATAGTGTTTCAAAGCCAAGAATAAGTCGTGTCATTGCCTTGGTTATGGGTGAACGATGATAACCTAGTGATAACAGTTGATACACTAGTGCATTGTTAATGAATTGCATACCAAATTCAGTTGTCATTTCCAGAACACCGTGAAGTGCAGCTGTTATACCCTTGTAGAAATGGTTGGCAGGTTTGCTTCGCTCGCCTCGTGATTACAGCCAGGAGAAGAATAATTAGGAGATTCAATTTGGTAGTTGATTATATAAAAAAAAACTGAAAACAAATTAATAGAAAACCTTGCATAGGTACATGAAACGTATAGTGGCAGATTTATATGAAAAAGTATGTAACTAATACTACGGGATTGAGTTTGAGAAAAAAACTAAAAAGATAACAGAATAATAGAAAACCTTGAATACTGTACATGAAACATATAGTTGCGGAAAAGAGAAATAAGGATTAACTATTAAAATTTTTACCACTTATAAATACTGTATTGTGTGTAGATAATCAAGAGATTATGTTAACAGGACTATGGTACTGTTGTCATAAACCTATTGTGTAAATCAGAAAGATGGAACCAGAAATACCAATAGTGTAGACTTTTGGTTTGTAGAATTTTGGTCCATACATATTATTTCGATTTTAGATAATATAGTGATGGTATATCTGTATCTTACCGTTTCTGTAAAAATACATTTATAATCAGCTGATTAAAAGTGAATTGCTCATGTTCGCGGCGCGTATATCTGTACGCACCTTTAGATATAGTGATAGTGAAGCATATAAAAGTTCATACCATTCACTTGTCATTGATAGAGTTTTAGCTTTGAACATTGGAAGCGAATGCAGCTGTAGGATCAAAATTCGAGTCCACTCTTGTTCACTCTGTTCAAACTTTCGTTTCCCCAGGGCAAAATTTCGCTCAAACAGTTGTGTCTATTTGATTGGTTTCTGCTGAGCACGAGCAATCCCTCTGATGCAGCTGTCACAAAATTGAATCTCATGAAAACCAATCCATGAAAGTTGATAATAATATCCGAATCATACAAGATAGGGGTGGTACATTCCAGTAAATTGAGATTGAGGAGAAACAAATGGTTTTGAAAAGTTACACAAACTATGGCTTTTATATAAAATTTAATCACAAAACAGAGCCAACACAAATGCATTGTAATGAAATGTGCCTACAGTTCGGGTACGTTACAAGATATATTTAGGTTGTGTTATTGGTTGGTGTGTTGGTGATAACTTTTTGTAATCTTAATTATTTTTTCCTTCTGCTATCAGTTTAAATATTCAAATAGCAGATATATTTTCGTATTCATGAAATCCAAAAAAGAAGGGAATTTTACTACGTTAACACTAATACCTAGATAGTATATGCTGGTGTATATAGGCCTAAAAATGTTGGTGTAAATGAGTGAACAGAAGATTTAATGTTGTTAAAAATGTTTCTATTAAAATTATTCTTCTTTTAATGGTAAGAAAAAGTTTTCTTACCATTCTATCCAGTTATACCTAAAAATTCGAAAACTTTGTGGTACTTTCTTGCAATAAAAAATTAGTGTTTGTATAATAAATCAATTACACTTTTTCTCACTCTTATAATGATCTTAATAATTATATTGAAAAAGATTATCCAATTTAAATAAAAAAGTGTTCGGAACAGCCTTAACTAATTTGATGTAATATAGTGAATTCTCATTTGAATATACTTTCCAAAATTGAAAAATGGACATGGAATTCATGTTTGTGAAAATACCGTAGGGTGTAGTGGGCTAGTGTACGCTACTGTACGGCAGCCTACCAACAAAACCGATATGCAGGTTTTTTCATGATACCATGATAAAAGCTTTTATCTCGCCGAATATGGAAAGCTTTGTCTCGAACGTCCAATCAGAATAGAGCCTTACACCAGCCTGCATTTTTGTCTTTTCGGGAGAGTAACAAATCTACATGACAGTTGAGATGATATATTGATGAATACGTCCGGAGATTGTCTTGTTTTTGTCATGTTTGACGTGAATGGACGGAAACGAATGTCACTTCGCAGAACATCTTTTTTTTTTTTTTTTTAAGATTACGTCCTAAAGACTCCAGTCATGGAGTATAAGACAAGTCATGTTATTACATAATAATTCTAACACTAAGTAGTTCAACCTAGTTTAGGTTTGAAAGGAATTCTTGTACACTATAAAAAGCTTTATCAACTAAATATTTTTTCATTTGTTTTTTGAAAATCTTCAAATCATCATTACTTTTCAAGATTTGAGGTAGCTTGTTATAAAATTTCCTACCAATATAATCTGGTTTTTGTTCAAATAACCTACTATTGTGACCCATTATATGATAATCTGCTCTGTTTCGCGTATTATACTCATGAACATCTGAATTCTGGATCACACCACTCTTTTTCACATGCATTACAACTTCATATACATACAAAGATGGCACAGTTAATAGACCAAGCTTTTTAAATAAAGGCCTACAAGAGTCTAACCTATTCACTTTCTCTATACATCTGAGTGCCTTCTTTTGAATCTTAAACACTCTGTCCATATTTTGTTGAGATGAATTACCCCATACTAAAATAGCATACCTAATATGAGATAGTATAAGTCCATGGTAAGCAGTTAACAGTAGTTTTTTATCATTCAGCCTAGCAAGCTGCCGCAGGACAAATACCCCAGATGATATCTTATTACATATCCTCTCAATGTAAGGATGCCATGTTAATTTCCTGTCCAATAAAATTCCCAAGAATGCTACTTTCTCTTCTTGGTCTAATTCATTTTCCTCTACAAACACATTTATTTCTCTATCCTCTACTGAATTATATTTACTTTTGAATTGTAGGAATTGACATTTCTTACTATTTATTGTTAATTGCCTTTGCTTCAAGAATTGGACAATTGACTGTACTCCAGTAAAAGCATTTATTTCTAGACTATCTAATAAATAATTGTTAAAGATAAGCGATGTGTCATCAGCAAACAACAGAGCTCTGTGATCTTTTAACTCTTTTGGTAATTGGTTCACATACAACAGAAACAGTAAGGGACCCAGAATTGAGCCTTGAGGTACTCCAGCCTGGACCTCCAGTTTTTGAGATTTAATTTTTACTATTTCATTCCCATCCACCTTGGTAAGCTCAACACACTGGTTTCTACCTATGAGATATGATTCAAACCATTTTAGTTCTATACCATTCACACCTACAGTTTTTAGTATTTCCAATAATATTCTATGGTTCACACAATCAAAAGCTTTGGATAAATCAAGAAATATTGCGGCTGCCTTCTCACCTGAATCTATTATATCTATTAGTCTTTCAACAAGGGATACTATTGCAGTCTTAGTAGATTTCCCTTTCTGGAACCCATGCTGTTCATCACATATGAAATTAATTTCTTCCAGGTGCATCAATAACCTATTTAAAACTACTCTTTCAAAAATTTTACTTATTACATTTAGAATACTAATGGGTCTATAATTTTCAACTCTTTCAGAATCACCGCTCTTGAAAATTGGCAAAATTTTTCCTTGTTTCAGATCATCAGGGAAAATACCCTGCTCTAGTGAAGTATTAAGGAGATGCAATAAAGGGTCCAGTAATTCATTTTCACATTCTTTTAAAATTTTGCTTGAGACCCCATCCAATCCTACTGTTTTTTTGTTATTCAAATTTTTTATTATTCTTGACAACTCATCTCTTGATAATGGATGAAATTTAAATACCTTTTCAATTGGCTCAGCATTTAATGTAGTTGTATTATAAGTATTAGTGTTCAGTGACTTTTGGAGATTATATGCAACCTGTTGATAATATTTATTGAAAAAGTTACAAATGTCTATACTATCATCCATATAATTTCCATGTTCATCGATTATCCTAGGGACATTAGTAACTGTATCCTTTTGAGCTGCTCTCCTATTTCTATTAATTACCTCCCAAACAGCAGAGTTAAAATTGGTACTAGTTGTTAATATTTCAGCTGTTTTCTTACACTTAGCTTTCCTCACTTCTTTTGCATAGTTTTTCTTTAGACATTTGTATTTGACCTCACTCGGAACATCCCTCACTAATTTAAATTCCTCATAAGCTTCCCTAACAATATTTCTTTGAGTAAGGATATCTTCAGTTATCCATTCATCTACTTTGTTTAATTTACTTTTTACTTTGACTTTTTTTATCGGACAGCATACACTAATGTGAAATCTTAGAGTATCAATGAATTGCTTATATTTGTAATTTAGGTTACAACTGTTATAAACACTACTCCAATTTTCTTGAAGCAGTTTCTGCTTCAAACAATTTATATTTCCTAGCTCATATTGCTGAATTTCTTTCACAAAAGTTTTTTTTCTGCTTGGATTCTGGCCCTGCAACTTAACATCTAAAATTTGATAGTTATGATCTGATAGATCTGAGCTACCTAACCTGACATTACAACCTTCTATATTTGTGAGGATGTTATCAATAATTGTCTGTGAAGTTCGAGTTACTCTTGTATATTCGTGGACCTTAATTTCTAAATTATTCATATTAATAATATCTCTAATATCCTCTGTCATTTTATCGTGCCTGGCAAAATCGGTATTGAAATCTCCTACTACTATAACATTTGTGAAACGAGCGGTTGTAATTTCCAAAAGTGTATGGAGCAGCTCACAAAATTTTTGCCAGTCTCCATTTGGTGACCTATAGATACCTAACACTACTACCTCAAATCGATCATCAATTTTAACCTTAGTCCCGTCACCTCTAAATCCATCTCAACAGAAAATCTCTTAACAAAATCCAGTTCATAAGTTTGGGTATGTTTAGCATTGCTAGTGAATATACATACACCACCACTTCTATGAGCTATTCTACAAAATTCTGATCTCAGTGAATAGCCTGGAATCCTAACTTGATTTATTTCCTTTATTTTTAAGCCATGCTCTGTGAAAATAACAATGTCAGGATCCTCCTGTTTAAGAAATACTTCTAATCTGTCAATTTTGTTGCGAAGATACTGAATATTTTGATGATAAATACTAAAAACCTTACCATCTTGTGCTACTCTATCTCTAGCATTTGTAGCTATTTCCCTTTCCCTGTTTTGAGCCAATTTACTAAAAAATCGTTATTTGTTTTTTTGACTGTTTTTAAACCAGAGTATTGCAAACGGCTTTCAATCAGCTCTGCCAATCTATTACAAAAGATTACTTTGCCAGATCGATTTAGATGCAACCCATGATTAGTGAAGTTATGTCTTTTCAGCCTTTCATTTAGAAAACAAATCCCCAGTTGTTTAGAATTCTTATTTTTTAGGCTGTTGATTGTATTATGGATTGATTTGTTTGTCGAATTGATTGCTTCATTTAATTCTGGCCTATCAAACCTATTAGGAATAGTACTTATTATTAAGTTTGTTTTTTTGCTGAGTGGCACAATTTCCTTGATTTTTTCTGTTACTTGAGGAAGATGATTCAAGTTAGGTTCATTTATATTATTTGAGCCACCCAGTACAATTAGATAGTCATTTTCATCAAAGTCTTTAGTTTGTTCCCTAGCTGACTCTACAACTGCATTAATTGATGCACTTGGCTTGAAAAAACATTGGACATCAAATTTATTTTTTAATCTTTTATCAAGGAGATCACTGCAATCACGTCCATGACTGGACGTCAGTAGCAGAACTCTCCCTTTCCTATCTTTATTTCCCTCAGCTATATTTTTGGTTGCTGTCTTCAAAACCTCACTGTATGTTTTATTTCGACCATTTTCAGAGCATTTCCCATCATTTAGGTTAGATTCTATTTTTTTGCATTGGACGGAGGTTCTATCATACATTTAGTATTATCAAATTTAGATTTTAGTTTCTTTATTTCCTCCGACATTAGACTACATTGATTTTTTAGATTTAGTATTTCTTTTTTATGGTCTTCATCTTGTAATTTTATAATCAGTTCCAAAGATTTAATTTCTTCTACCATCCCTAACCTTTCTTCCTCAGACGTTTTTAAAGTTACTTCTAATTGGTTTTTTAAATTAGTGTGGCTACTTTGTAGTTGAGCAACTTTTTCGGCTAAAGTAGTTTGAAGAACTGGGGTTTTTGGTTTTGGCGTTTTTGAATTTTGGTTTTGGGAACACGTAAGTACTCTCGCTATGTTTACATTTCTATTATTAACCTTCGGTGTTTTACTTGAGCTCATCTTCCTATCTAAGAAATTATATTACTTGCAATAATAATAATTGATTTATAAATGATAGGATTTTAATTTGGTTATAATTTTAGTCAAGTAAACTATCTATGTTTATTTTTAAATCTCGAAAACCTAACCTCAAACTAACCTCTAAACGGTGTTTGGCTTTTTAAAATAGAATTAAGAATTAAAATCTAAAACAAAATGATAAAACGTGATCAAGAAACAATTAATAATGAAATAAACACAAAATTTGAAAATTTGAAAATTTGAAAAATCTGAAAACGATCGTCTTTTTATTATTTGCTTGTTATATTCTAGTGCTCTTGGGGTTTCGGGTTGAGTAATACTGAGGACAGATGAGAGGATAGATACCGAGAAATGCTTCAAAGTATTTGATATATTTATCAATGTCTCATATTATAGAGAGCATCTTCCTTTTTTAAAATTCTCATGTGAGGATTATAAAAGTAAACAGAATATAATCCATGTTCAGAGTTCAGGATTAATTTGTGGTCTATGATATCCTCTCCATACATATTCAAAAGTATCAAGTCACCAGTGTCCTATTAGTAACAGTGTTTATCATGTCTAAAAGCTATTTTTATACTTCCTTAGCGGTTTGGAGTCCAGGATGAATTTTCCATTATTTTATTTAAATTTCTAGTCATGACCTAATTTGAATCATTCACTTCATAACTTATTAATTGGATCCTACCTCCTCCACAATTTGTTCAACCTGCTGTGAACTATAAATAGTATCATGCATGTTACAAAAAAATACTTTGCTGAGTGACGATAGAAGAAAATATTCTGCTGAATCACGCTATATATGCAGTATATACAGTAGATCCAGAGATGATGCAGATAGAATTTTCTGTTGTCTTTGATAGTACAGGCATATAATTGTTCAATATCATTTCATGTGACTGAATTAGAAATGCAGGATTCTTTTAATAGAATTGAATAATATTGGAATTGAATAAGCCAAGTGAAAAACAAATATTAGAGTGAATTGAAATTTTCACGAATCCATTTTTCAGCTACCTATATTTTGATTTCAGCTTGTCACTTTCATGCTGGATAAGTATAGGGTATAGAAGACACTGTATATAAAAAAATCACTTCATAATGGTGTTATACATAAATACTCTAGTGTTTCCAGTTGTACAATTATTTAGTAAGTTATTAATTTTGTATGGCTAATTTTCTACCAGGAGGAATATTTTCGAAAACCGGACAAAATATTCTTGTGTAGGCCTACTTATAATATAGGATGACACTTTATAATAGGATTATGTATACTGTGATAGGAAAAAAGTCAAGAAGAGCTTGTTCACAGAACTAGGAAGTCTGTGAAGGTGATTGGATACTGTTGTAGCTGATAGATAAATATTATTTGAAAGAGGTCATTCACACATCTTGTTTGTCATCACTCAGCAAAGTATTATCTTTTATGGAGTAATGCCATCTTGCGATTAGGCTTAATTATTTTATGAATCATAATAAAATGAAAAAAAAAACAATTATCTAATATCGCAATGATTGAAGTGGAATGAAAGACAAATTGATACTGTGATCTATAGATCACAAAGGTTGAAGATAATTGACCTCTCAGAATTAGCAGTAACAGATAAGTGATTCAATTGTATAAAAGCACTGACTGATGGCAATTGCAAGTATAGTTCTCACATCTCACCATGCAGTACAGTCTGATCTTGTTAGCTCTGGTTGGCTTCGTAGCCGCAGAGACCTTCCAGCAGGAGGTGCCTCACAAGCAGCAGCAAGATGTGAAGGATCTATTCTACAGCCCCAACTATGACAGCAGCTACTATCCTTTCTACTATGCCCGCGATTACAACAGGAACTACTACCCATACAGCTATGGAAGGAACTTCTACCCAGCCAAGGACCAGTACTATGGACCATACAACAGCCAGAGCTACTACCCATACAGCAGCCAGAACTACTACCCATACAGCAGCCAGAGCTACTACCCATACAACAGCCAGAGCTACTACCCATACACCAGCCAGAGCTACTACCCATACAGCAGCCAGAGCTACTACCCATACAACAGCCAGAGCTACTACCCATACAGCAGCCAGAGCTACTACCCATACAACAGCCAGAGCTACTACCCATACAGCAGCCAGAGCTACTACCCATACAACAGCCAGAGCTACTACCCATACAGCAGCCAGAGCTACTACCCATCCCAGTACAAGTACGACAGCTACTACCCATACAGCCAGAACTACGAGAGCTCCTACCCACAGAACTACCCATACAACTACTACAGCCAGAACTACCCATTCAGCTACAACAGGCAGTACTACCCATTCAACTACAACAGCCAGAGCTTCCCATTCAACTACTATGGCCAGAACTACCCATTCAACTACCAGTACCAGGGACAGTACTACCCATTCAACTACAACAGCCAGTACTACCCATACAACTATCAGAGCCAGAACTACCCATTCAATGCTAAAATGAATGTCAAGAACTTCAATGAACAGAACAGTGAGTAGCCTGACTTATTATTTTAATACCTCACAAATTAAATGGATTTCCTTACTTAGGTACTGTTTTTTCAAGATTTGTGTTTTTTTTGGAATATCAGAGCTGCATTGATGGTCCATAGCCACACATTCATTGCTTGCTTATCCAATTAATTAAGATACAATTTGCATAGTTTTTATATTTTATATAAATATTAAAAATAATAAATATTTCCACTTTCATAAAACTTGGATTAATAATTACTTCGAAAACACTCAAAATATTTAAATTTGTGGTGTGAATAATTCTTTCTCTCTATTTTATCTTTATACAGCCTTTATATTTGACAAAATACTTTTAATTCACTAAAAACAATCAATAAAAGAAATATTGACTGATATTTTTAAAATACGGTAATGCTAGTCTACATGCCAAGAGAGCAGCATGCTTAATACCTACCTCGAATGAAAAACACGATATTCCACCCTCTTTTAATTCAATATACAATGAAATATCAAGCTCTTTTATAATCGCACTAAACATTGAACTTTGAATTCAAAACTAAACCATATTAAATAACTTACAAGAATGAGGTTGCACCATTTAAAATAATAATGAAGTCTATCATCTAATTATTAAATGTTTCCTTTCAAAATCCCACTTAATTATTTGTTCACTTAACTTTACAAAATTAATTGATTCAAGTAATTGATAATCAAGTAATTCATTCTTTCCTTGTGTTTCATTTTTTGTGTAATCGATACAATCTGAGAGAACAATAATAATTATTATTATATTGATTCAAAAAGAAACATGTTTTAGTCTAGTCAATATAGACATGAAAAAGGGGGTGTGCTTGCAATATATCATATTGTAGCTCTGATTTTTTAATATATTATTTGAGATATTATTTTAATATATTAATAGATACACGAGAGAAGTCCAAAACCAATTCCTTCATGCAAAATCTCCTTGTGCTAGATGCAGAGTGGCGCAAAGGCCTTGTATTTTCGGTTCATTTTCCAGTTCTCAGCTATTTCCGCTTAGTCCAGTAATCTGATAGAATAAATTTGCTCAAGCCTCTTTTTAGATTATAAAATTCTGAATAAAATGATATCATTCAGAAATGTCTATCTCCATTGAGTACTGAGTTATGATTTTTCAAAAATCAGTGAAATTTAAGAAAAAATCAACTTTGATTAATTTTAGTTTTTGATCAACAATATCTTTCGATTGTTACCATTTAGATGTTTAATTCAAAATCCTCTGGGCGCAGTTTTGTGCTCTACA